>NW_023416321.1:30565143-30660143 GCF_014108235.1 Myotis myotis | reverse complement strand
CTGGCCGGAGGGTGACCTAGCTCTCGGGAAGCCCGAGCAAGTCCCAGTCCTAGAAACCCTGCGAGGACATTTTTATTACGGACGAGTTCAGATAAAACTGAAAACCATAAAAGAAAGAAACAGGCTTAGAAGGGTTTCTAGTGTGAGTGGGTTCTGCCGGCCAGTGCGCGGTGGCTCCGGCTGGGCTGAGAGTTTGCCTCCCAGCACCTTCCTGCCGCTGCCCCTGCTCTGCCTCCCTGCCCGCGGGGTGGGCGTCGGAGCAGGCTGTCCCCAACCCCAGCAGCACCCTTGCAGGCCCAGCGCCGCCCCCAAGCCCTTCCCCAGAGGCCCCAGAATGGGAGCTGGGCCAGAGCCCAGGCCCTCGGGGAGGACAACAGGTGACAGGGTTGCTTTGGTCCAGGACAAATGCCAAAGCGCTACCCTCCCAGACTAATCGGGGTGCAGTTAGTTAATTTCCTTCTAGCCGTCCTTATATTATTTGAATGGAGGGGAAAACTACCAGAAGTGGTTTTGAAGTTAAAATTTCCACTGGCCTCGGGCAAACAATTGTGGGTTGAATGAAAAGGGTGATAGTGTAGGGAGCAGCTAACTTTAAAGGAAAAGGCTGGCATGATGAGAGAGAGAGAGAGAGAGAGAGGAAGTGAGGAGTGGGCGAGGGGCCTGGCGTTGGCAAGGGGAGACTGGCTTTAGGTCTCTGAGGCTGGGAAGTTCCAGGGTAACCCCTGCCCATGTCAGATGGAGACCATGAGTCCTTAATCTCTGCTCTGTACACCTCCCAGCGCTCTCTGGGGCTGTAGTGAGAGGCGGGTGGGGAGTTTGTGAGACGGACATATACAGGAGGCTTTGTCAGGTGTGCGGGGCCAGGCAGATAAGGACTCTGCTCAGTCACAGGGTAAAAATACGCCTCAGGAGGTGGCGGTCTTGTGGGAGGGAGGGACCCCTGTGGGCATCTATCCTTTCTGTTGCCCCACCTGTGGCTGAGACAGGGCCACTCTGGTTGGGACCATGGGTGAGCTGCCCGGAGTCGGTTCGCTTGTGGGATGTCGGGTACCAGGTACCTGTGTGCGGTGTGGGGTGTCTCCGGGCACAGTGCCTGGCAGAAACTCAGCCTCTGGGTCTGGGTATCCAGTGAGGTCAACAGGAGTTGTCCCGAGGCCAAGCCGGTCACCTGAGCACGGATGCTGGTCTCACTTGGCGCCTGCCTGCCGTCCCCGGGGACCCCTGCTGGCACGGTGCTGTGGGAGAGTGGGTGTTGGTGACGCACAGTCCAGTCCCAGCCCTGCCACTAACTCCCGAGGCTCCAGGCGAGTCCCCACCTACACAGCGCGGGAGAGGAGACCCAGCTCACAGGGCTGTGAAGGCCGAAGGAAACGCGCATTTGTGAAGTGCTGAGTGCTCCTGTGAGCCACGAGGCTGGGTTCCTAGCTGTGCTAGCTCCCCTGCCGGGCCCGGGAAGGTGCAGGCTCGCAGGCACGTTGCCCCTGCAGGAGCCCCAGCTCTCCTTGGAGGGCTGTCTCCTCCTGCTTTCTCCCCAGGCATCCACACACGGACTCGGGGAGTTTCCTGTGGGGACAGGAAGTGGGCACGTGCAGCTGCAGCAATAGGGCTTCACAATTAGTAATCTGCCCTGTGATGTGTGTTCTCATGGTCACCATGAGGTTTGAAAGCCCATGAAGTGTGGGTTGCACCAGTGGTAAAGGGAACCAAGCCTGTGGCTGAGGCAGGTGGGGACCTCGGAGGCAGGGCGAGGACTTTTGGCAGGTGACTCTCTGAGCCGTGATGTCCTCATTAGTAAAGGAGATAAGAATCCTGAAGAGGTGTCACGGAGCCCAAATGGGGTAATATATCAGCCCTCGGCACAGACCCGGTGGCTGCCCATAAATGTGAGTTCCTCCTGGGATGCCGGTCGGGCTTGCAGGGGAGGAGCTGGCGTAGGACAGGATCTGAGGGAGTTGGGAGCCACGTGGGCTTGGAGCAGTGACATCTAGGTAGAAAGGGCTATGTGAACGCCAGGGGTGATTTTAATTACACAGTCGGGGGCCTGGCTGTCTGATGCTGACTTTATTGGCCCATCTGGTGCTCAGCCGGAGCCTGGCACCGGCAGGAGCCAGACTCATTAATTAGCATCTCTTAGCCCAGGATGTGTTGGTGGGTCTAGACCCGCAGGAGCCTGCGCACCACTGGCTGCACACATCTGGGCGGGCACAGCACGCCTGTCACTGACCTTCCTCAGATGTCCCTGATCCTTGTCTGAGGAGCCGCCGGGAGGCTTCCCACAGCCCTTCGACTGTTAACCCTCCTTGCAGTTCTGGGGCTGCTGGGAGCACCTTTCCTGAGGGGCCGTGCCAGCCCGAGCCGAGGAGCCCGCTTAACCTTGGAGCAGGTGGAAGCAGTGCCACCTGGGAGGTACCCACCTCCTCAGAGACAAAGTGGCCCCAGGAAAAGGTTTGCAGAGAGCTGTTCCTCAGACCAGAGTGAGCTCTGCATCAGACCAGACCCCTTCTCCTAGAAGATGATTTAAACAAAAGCTTCAGGCAAATCGTGCGCCAACATTGCGCCGGGCAGCATGCTAGGCGCCGGGGACCAGCCCAGAGCGCAGAATGGAGAGCCTGGTGTTCTTGCTCCTGTGTGGCTGTGGCAGGGCCAAGGAGACCGTGCCCCCCAGGCTGGCATCGCATCCTGTGACCGGGGTGTATTCTTCGAGGCCCACTGTGACACAGCGCTCCTATAAGACTTCACTGCCACCCCCAACTTACAGGGAGGTCCCGAGAGGTTATGGGAAGTGCCCAGCGTCATGGCGGGTGTCATGCTGCACGCACGTCCCTGTGCTGGGTGGCAAGCTCTGCAGGTCAGGGTCCTTGTTCTCGGTGACCATTCATTGGGGCTGTGCCCTGAGCTCCATCACCACGAAGCCTTCTCCCAAGCTATTTGGCCTCCTGTGCAGCCTTTGTGACGGGGATCGTGACGAGCTGCCCGGGTGCCTTGAACCATGGCCGGCCTGGCTGTGGCCCTCCTCCATGGGTGGCTGTCCCTGGGGGTTTGACTCCTCACTGGGCTCTCGTGAGGCGGGCAGTGTGAGAGGCCCCGAGGTGAATCACCTGGCAGGCGCGCTCATACCTGGAGCCTCAGGGTCCCTGCGTGCCGTTCCTGCTGTCATTAGGTGGGGCGCCTGGGCTTCATAATTAGTAATGTGTCCTTGCCATCTGATGACCGGTGCTGAGCCCTAGGGAGCCACCCTCACTCACTCCGTGTGTCTCTGTCCTTTCCAGGGCAGCGAGGTGCCAGGCCCCACCTTTGCTGATGGCGAGGTCCTCCCCAGGGAGCCCGGCTTCTTTCCTGAGGATGAGGAGGAGGCTATGACACTGGCCCCGCCCGAGGGCCCCCCCGAGTCAGACATGGACAGCCCCATGGAGAGCACCCAGAGCCTGGAGGGGCCTGTCGGGAGCCCTGCCGAGGAGAAGGACGGGGGTCTCGGGGGCCTGCTCCTGCCTGAGGACAAGTGAGTGAAAGCTGTCTGCAACCCCACGCGTGACCCCTGGGCCCGGAGGTGGGTTCCCAGGGGACCTCCCGGAAGCGAACGACATACACTTGGGGTTCACATCCCAGGCATACGTTTCATGGGTGTTTGTAAATAGCAAAACTTCCAAGCAATCTAAAGGCTTAACAACAGTGCCAGTTCCAGAATTTAGGCAACCGTGTAAAGTCAAGCTTCACTACTTAATGATATGGGATATCTGATCTCAATTAGTTTTTAAAAAAGGCAAGATACAGGATGTCAATGAGGTATGATCTTAGTTTTATTTAAAAAAATATATATGTACTAGTATATAAAAATATTTATATATATAAATGCCTAGGAAAAATGATTCCAGAAAATTAGCAGTTCTTTCAGGATGAGATTATTAATGGCTTTAATTACCTCCCATCTACTGGGCTATATATTCTGTATTTTCTTTATTGCTCATGTGTTCTCATATCCAGAATTATTATTTTAAAATGACGTTAGGACCTAGTGACTTCCCAATGGGGCAGTGTCGTTTTTAGTTGGTGTCAGCAGAGGGTCCCTCTCCTTCCAGCCCTCACTCTGTCCCTGGAGAGATGATACGTGTTTGTGGGGTGATGGGCAGCAGCCGCCCTCAGAGCCGAGGCCGTGAGAGTTGGGAGCTGGTATCTCATGTGTCAGGAGGAGGTAATGGTCACAGCTGACCCTGAGATTGGAGAGGCGGGGAGGGGTTCCTTTATCGATCAAACCATATGAAACTGTCCATTTTTAATAACTTTCAACTTTTAAAAAGCAGCTTCATATGGTTCAACCTAATGTATTTCCTCAGCACAGGAGTTCTCAAACTTGGGGGCTCTGGGAGTTCTCGAGGGGCCTTGTGGAGTTGTTTATCCATGTGCTTCCTGTGACCAACCCAAGGACAGATGGTCACTGACTGCAGACCTGTTGGCCTTTTGGCTAATCATTTGCCACTTGATTGTCTCCATTGATTTTTGAGACCATCAATCACCAGGAGGCAGCCAGCAACAGGTGCCAGAAATTTTAGTAAAATGTATAGGAGAGCCCTAACTGGTTTGGCTCAGTGGATAGAGCGTCAGCCTGCGGACTGAAGGGTCCCAGGATCGATTCCGATCAATGGCATGTACCTGGGTTGCGGGCACATCCCCACTGGGAGGTGTGCAGGAGGCAGCTGATCCATGTTTCTCTCTCATCGATGTTTCTAACTCTCTATCCCTCTCCCTTCCTCTCTGTAAAAAAAAAAAAAAAAAAAAAAAAAAAATCAATAAAATATTTTTTAAAAATGTATAGGAGAAAGAAAGGAGGAGTATGATTAATTCAGCCTGAGGTGCTGAGGAACCTGAGGGCAGATAGATAAGGAAATAAATACATCTGGGTGGAGGTACTGGAGACTCGATCTTTAACACCCTGTCATTAACCTGGGAGTCTTAGGTAGAACCTGGGGTTCCTCGGGGGCACAGTTTGAGAACCACTGCCTCAGCCCCTTACACACTTGTTTCAGGTTTCCGAGTGTGGAGGCTTGGGAGGTCAGAGAAACCCTAGCTTATGAGTAACAGTACCCAGGGAATACTGCATGATGACTAACGGGAGGAAAGATCTTGGCAGGTGATGAGTTGTGCCTCCCTGTTCTTGGGTTAGGGACAGGGCTCCACCAGCCTGACACTGTACCCGCTGCCCCGTGGGTCACCGAGGTGGGGGGAGGGGGGCGCCGGGCTTCTTGGAGTTAGGCTCTTTGGGACTAGAAATCCCCTCTGTAAACAGGGAGGAGCATCTCACTGGTAGCCCATTGTTATTTGTTTTAAAACTTCATTTCGATATTAAAGGAGTACAAGCCAATTAAATAGAACTTGGGAAAGTTGGGGACGTGAGAATGGAGGGGAAATAATTAACTTTACTCATAGTCCCACCACCCAAAGTCAAGCTCTGTTACCACTTAAATGTATTCATTTACAACTTTTCCTTATTCTGTATAGACGTTTATCATCTCAATCTTACTATAGCTAGAATTTTATGTACAACTTTAATTAAAACCTAATATTAATTTTTTCATGTTATTGCCATTATTCTTAATAAACCTTTCAACAATGATTTGATAGACCATAATTTAATAAGCTAACTTACTGATATGTATTATAATTTAATATAAAGTGTGATGTAAAAAAAGGAAAAAAAAGAAAACAAAAAAGTGTAATAATGTAAAGTAGCTGAATGTGGACCATTGGGTTATAAGCAATTTTTGCTGCAGGGTTTGACTATCTCTCGGGCAGAAACAGTTTCTATGGTGGGATGTTCCCCTTGGATAAGGTCCTAAAAGTGTACTTAGCATATCACCAGGCACAAACTTAATCAGGCCCCTGGCATCTGTCGTACCAGTGGACCTGCTGGTAGGACTGGTAGCTTTCCGACCCCAGGCTGTGGCCTCTAACGGGCAACCCTTCTCTAACACCAGGTCCCTGGGCCACACTCCATCCATGACGACTTCAGACCTCTCCACACACTCCACCACCTCGCTCATCAGCAACGAGGAGCAGTTTGAAGACTACGGGGAGGGAGACGATGTGGACTGTGCTCCCAGCAGCCCCTGCCCCGACGACGAGACCAGGACCAACGTCTACTCGGACCTGGGGTCTTCAGTGTCTTCCAGGTGGCCCCTCGGTCTGGAATGGTGTTTGGGGTCCAGGAAAAGTGGCAGAGCCAACCCAGCCGCATCCCCGGGGGGTTCAGCAGGCAGAGTCCTGAGCTACATGGGTTCTGCTCCTGGAGGTTGAGGGGTTGCATTTGCTCCTGATGGGGGTCTGGAATTCCTTCTCTCTCCTCCCATCTTGGGGAGGAAATAGAATTAACCAGCCTGGGAGTCTGCAGACTCGGGGGTCTTTGTTGTCTTGTTTTCTAGAACCTCATTGTTGAAGCGTTTTTCCAGGTGGCATACTTACACCTTCCACACACCTGAGTCACTGATTACTCTAACTCTAGCGCCCTCAGTTGCCTTATCTATGAAATGGATACAATTCATTGGCTGTTTCTATTTGAGAGTTTTGAAGGAGAGGAGACCTGGTGCTGTCCTCCCACTCTCCACCCCCCAGCCACACACACACAAGGTTCCCGGGTATTGGGGAACCCAGTACAGTAAGCTCGGCAGGATGCAGTGGGCACCAGACTGGACAGCTGTTAAGAAGGGGTTGCCTTCTCTTTAATGAATCAGTGCAGGGCAGACACCCCGGAAAATGCGGCACGCGTACAACAGTGACTTGCTGGATGTCTACTGCTCTCAGTGCTGCAAGAAAATCAACCTTCTGAATGACTTGGAAGCCCGACTGAAAAACCTGAAGGCCAACAGGTGAGGCCCGGGCCCAGCATGGGGGCAGGTGGCGGGGGTGGGAGAGGTGGGGGCAGGAGGGGAAGCAGCAGGCAGGTGAGAGCACTCTCAGAATGGGATTGATCCTCGGGGCCTGGGTTTTTTTGCAGCAGGAAAATCCGGGTGCTGCCTCTCAGGACCGAGCTGATCGGGGAGATCCCTGCGCTGGGCTGGGAAAAGCTTGGCTCAAACTTCGGTGTCTTGCAGCCAGAGCGGAAGGGGCAGCCCAGAGCCCCGCTGTTCATTGACCATGTCTACCCTCTCTCTTTCTCTGTAGCCCCAACCGAAAGATCTCCAGCACGGCTTTTGGACGGTAAGCCCCCTCCCTCTCCCCATCCCAAGGGAGGACAGGTTGAATGCTGTCCCTGCTGCCAGGGCAGCCAGCTCCATGCCAGCAGCCCCGACCCAGGCGGTGCCCTGCACCCTGTGTGTGGCTGAATGAGCAGAGAGAACTCGGCGTGCCAGGCAGCGCAGGCAGAGCCACCAGAGGACACACTCCTGAGAAAGAAGGGCCAGCCCCCTCCCCATCTCCATGCCTTGTCCTCTCTGGCAGAGTCAGCCTCAGGCAGCACAGCGCCCCTCGCTGTCAGTGCCTGTCCTGTGCTCTGAGAGGCCCTGGGCTTCCTGCTGGCAGAGGTGGTGGCTTCGCTCCAGGTTAGATCCTGCGGAGCTGATTTCCTGGGACTACCAGGACCCGCTCTGGTTCTCCTACAAAGTGGCCCCGGGTCTGCACTCAGGGCTCTGGGAGCTGCCAGCGAGCGCCCAGGCTCCGGCCCAGGAGCCAGGGTGAGACAGCCTCTTGGTGGGGACCCTGGCTGCTGCCTAACAGGGGGAGGTGGGAGCCCTGGGGAGTGGAGCTGGGATTTGCCTCAGGCAAGAGCTACATCTGCCTGCTTCCAGGATTCTAGTCTCACCCACTACACACTGCCAGCACAGTCCGGGTGGTCTTCCTTTGCCCTCCCCCAAGGGGCCCCAAAGATATAGCAGGAGCAACTTGGTGAGGGCACTGGGTCCTGCTTCCTGGTGGCCTCTGGGGCCAGTCCTTCTGCTGGGACCGTGGAGCCAGGCTGGGGGGGTCGGGGCTTATCCACCAGCTCTGGTCACTTGGCAGCTACTGGCTAGATCTACCGTGTGCAAGGGTTCTGACGCAGCAGGAAAGAGCTGGTATGGATTGGCCCCGTATATGGGATCTGAGGGGCATAGCAGCCGCCTGCCACCCTCTGAGCTGGATGGCCTCAGGAGCTCAGAGGTCAGGCAGCTCTCCCCTGGCTGGGTGAGGCCAGCCTCCTTAGAGGGGGTTCTGGCGCACACATCCCTGGGGTACTGGGTGCCCCAGTCTGGACCTCAGTCCCCAGAGGCCCTCTGCATCCAGACGCGCCTCCCTCCACCCCTGCAGGCAGCTCATGCACAGCAGCAACTTCAGCAGCAGCAACGGCAGCACCGAGGACCTGTTCCGGGACAGCATTGACTCCTGTGACAACGACATCACAGAGAAGGTGGGCCCTGCTCCCTGGGGGCAGCAGGGAGCACCCCGGGATGCTCTTTGGGAGCTTGTACCTCCTGATCACGTGGGCACATCCATCCCCACCCCATCCTCACTCCCACCAAACATGACTGCTCTTCATACAGTCAGCTGGAGGGCCTGGCCTTCGGTCCCGTGGTTTCTAGGTTCTCAGTCCTGGGGCCTCAGAGGTTTTATCCACCCCCTCCTCTGCCCCCTGTTGTAGGTGAGCTTCCTGGAAAAAAAGGTGACGGAACTGGAGAATGACAGCCTGACCAATGGGGACCTGAAGAGCAAGCTGAAGCAGGAGAACACCCAGCTGGTGCACAGGTCAGGCCGTGGCCTTGGCTCAGGGGCGCTGGCTGTGACTTAGGAACGGAGGGCTGTCCCTGTTGCTAAAGCCCCAAGAGAAGCTAGGGGAGCTCTCAGCTCTGCAGGTCTGAGACGAATCAGCCCCTTGCTCCCTGGCTCTGCCCACGCAGGGTGCCCAGGGGGACAGGTCTTTGGGGACAGGGAGACAGGTAGGAGCCTGACACTGACCCCCCCAGGTCTGCAGCCCCAGGGCATGTCTGAGGCAGGAGCTGGGATCCACTCTCCTGTGTGTGTCCTATAAAGATGAGAGCCTGGCCTCCCTTCCTGGGGGCCAGCTCTGCGCAGGGAGAGGCTGGTGTGAGTCAAGGGCCCACACCTGCTGCCGGTGGGGAAAGTCCAGCATTGCTCTTCTCTTCTCCAATGGAGGCCCGCTGAACATGGCGTTCCCCAGTGCTGACAGGAGTACGTGGGAGTGGGGGTGCTGCACTTGCTCCTGATTGGGGGTCTGGAATTCCTCAGCGCACAGAGCATTTAGTTGTCTTCCCAGGACAGCCTGAAACTTGTTAAACGGATCCCCGCCCAGGCCCTGATCTTCAACCTTGTACTCCCCTCCCAGAAGGTCAGTCTCACAGAGGGACTCTTGCCAATGACATGTGCCCCAGGTGGAGGGACCGCTGAGGCCCGCGGGACTGGGGTTAGAACACCCATAGTGGGGCCTGGCCCTGTCCCAGGTCTGCCATGCTCAGGCCACTAGCCAGGAGTCAGGTGCCCAAAAGCTGAATTATTGACTAAGGGGTCCTGGCAGGAAGGGAGAGAGGGAAAGGAGGAGAGGCCTGAGGGCTGTTTCGTTCAGCTGTGGCGGGGCCTGCGGTCCCTCTCTCTGTCTGCCCGGGAATCCCACCTTCTCAGGCACAGCCTCGCTCCCCTCTGGACCCACTGCCAGGCCTGCGCCTCCATGGCATGCCCGGCTGACACCTCTCCTTGGGTGCCATAGTGTCCCTAACTCATCTGTCAGCAAAGCTGCTGGCCCCAGGCCTGACAAACACGCCTCCACCTCCCACAGGAGGGGCGTTAGTGACTTGGGGTCCAGGGCTCTCCGTGGCTGCGGCCTGGGTGGGTGAGAAGACACAGGCCATGGGAGCTGGCCCTGGACTGGAGTCCGCTCCTCTCTACAGGGTGCACGAGCTGGAGGAGATGGTGAAGGATCAGGAGACCACGGCCGAGCAGGCCCTGGAAGAGGAGGCGCGGCGACACCGAGAGGCCTACGGCAAGCTGGAGAGGGAGCGGAGCACGGAGATCGAGCTGCTGCACACCAGGTGGGCTTTCCCCAGAGCCGCTGCCTCCTGACCCCCTCCTCCCACGCTCCTGGCACAGCCTGTGGGGCAGTGCTGCCGTCCCCATTTTAGAGACGGGAAAGCAGCCAGAGGGGAGGCCTTGTGTCCTCGCAGTTCTACTTTTGATACCTAAACACGTGACATGTTCTCTAGGCGTGTCAAAGAATGTACATAGCAGAATTGTTCACAGCAGGTAAAACTGGAAACAACACGTGTCTGGGTAGAAAGCCCCCAAACCGGTACTGTCCTGATGCCTGGGCTGAGACTAATGTCCAGGCTTGGAGCTCCCCCTGCTGTCAGATTCTTCACTCACCCTGGGCCCACAAGCCAACGGAAATGGAAAAGCTGGGCTCCGATAGAGAGGTTAGAACCCGAGGCAGGCAGGGAGAGGGGTACTGACCTGGGATTCGGGGCTGGTCCCATCAGTTCCATGAGCTGGAACGCACTAGGTCACTTCCCTGGGCCTCAGTTTCCTCACCTGTCATCCCTCCCTCCCTCCCTGCCTGAGGGTGGGTGAGCTGATGTACATCAGAACACTGCTAATGGGTGAGGGCTGTGCCGATGTCCCGGTTCAGGGAGGCCTCCTGGGCCCTGGCAGAGCGCACAGCTGCCCCCGCACTCAGTCCCCAGTGTCCGGGCTGAGCCTTCTTGGTGTCTGCTGGGCCACCGTGCGGGGAGGGTGTGTGGGGAGGTGGGCTCCCACCTTGCCCCTCAGGCTGGCAGCAGGTGCTTCCCCGCCTGCAGAGATCAGGCAGGCCAGAGGGCACTAGTGCACTTGGTGCCCCTCCACCCGTCGGCGAGACCTCCTAACTCCCCTGTGCCTGGACCCGCTTTGTTAGCTTTACCACCAGGGCTTCACTCATGTCTCGAAGCTGCTGTTTTGCATCTGTTTCTGGAGGCTGGTCCCTCATTAAGTGGCACTGTTTTCTGTCTGCTTCTGACAGCGGGCCAGGAGGGCTGGCCTGAGAGGAACAGGTAGTGGAGAGGACAGTGAGTGTGGGCCAAAGGCCAAACCACAGAAAGCCAGCCCTCTTGGGAACTGTCTCCTAACCCATGCCCCTTGCACAACTGCAGGGGGCGCTGTGCATATCGAATATGCAGACTGTGCTCCCAGAGCCATGCGGGGTGCTTTGTTCCTCACATCCGCCACCATCTCGAGTTCCCCACGAGGTGGCCGCATCAGAGTGCATGTCTGAATTTCTTTCTGGCCTGGCCTGTGGGCCTCTCCTGGAGCAGGTGCGGGAGGCAGCCAATCAGTGTCTCTCTCACATCAGTGCTTTTCTCTCTCTCTTTATCCTTCCTTTCCCATACACTCTCTATGGAAAAATCAGTGGGAAAAATATCTCTGGGTGAGGATTAAAAAGAAACACCACCACCTACCTGGGCACCCGGGCTGTCTCTTCATGGGGTCGCAGCAGGACAGTCCCTGGTGAATGCTAACGTAGAGGATTACGATTATTGGAGCTGATTCCTGTGGATGTCAGGCAGCTGGAGTGAGCTCTCAGAAGGAAGAGCCCTGGTGAGATGCTGTGGGGACAGAAAACAAGTACGGTCATTGCCTTCACATTGCGGATTCCAGCAGGAGGGCCCTGTCAGACAACCACAGGACGGCTTCCTCTCAGGAGACAAGCATGCCCCTCGTTAGTTTCAGGCCGTAAGGGCGCATGTGAAAAGAATCTTAACGTTCTTATTCACAAACAAGCGAATCAAGAAAAATATAAAAATAATTCAGTGTCTACCATTTTTCCTTGGATGACGGGAAGCTCAAGGCGGTGTTATCCTTTGAAATAATTATTTATATTCTCTCTCTTGCTTTCTGGTACCTTTCCTCCTGCGGGAGCAGAGGATTGCTGCAGATTGTCTGACATCTTCGTCCTTCTCTCCTCAGGGTGCAGCAGTTAGAGGAGGAGAACACAGAGCTCAGGACAACAGTGACTCGGCTCAAGTCGCAAACAGAGAAACTGGACGAGGTGAGCAGCAGGTGCAGCACCTCTCAGGCCTGGACCTGGAGCCAAATGCACAGACAGGCAGCGTGGCCACGCGAGGCCTTTAGTTTCTGAAATTCTAATAAAATTGCCCGAGAAAAAAGGCAGTAAGATATGAATAATGAATTGTCTTCCTGTATTTCTGATTTTCTGCAGTGAATATAGTTCCTTTTACAATAAAACGGAGAAAAGGGCTTCTTTCTAAACGCTCGGCTGCCGCCTTCTAGCCGAGTTTCACCTGGCATCACTGAAGGCGGCAGAGGCCTCGGTGTGTCCGCGGTTCTAGAGTCCTAGGGGCTGGACATTTCTGTAGCGGGACTCCGCGGGCTCTGTCTCGGGGGTGGTCTGGTTGCCCGAGGTGGCTGACACGGACCCTCAGGGAAGCCCCAGGGCACAGTGAGCCCCTCTGGGAACCTTCCTCACTCACCTGGTTCTCCCGGCCCCAGGAGCGGCAGCGTATGTCCGACCGGCTGGAGGACACCAGCCTGCGGCTCAAGGATGAGATGGACCTGTACAAGCGCATGATGGACAAGCTGCGGCAGAACCGCCTCGAGTTCCAGAAGGAGCGGGAGGCCACGCAGGAGGTGGGTCCCGGGCCAGAGGGCCCCAGGTTCCCTCCTTGGCCCTGCTCCCACCAACGGCCTCTCCCCCACGCAGCTCATCGAGGACTTGCGGAAGGAGCTGGAGCACCTGCAGATGTACAAGCTGGACTGCGAGCGGCCAGGCAGGGGCCGCAGCGCATCCTCCGGCCTGGGCGAGTTCAGCGCCAGGGCCCGCGAGGTGGAGCTGGAGCATGAGATCAAGCGACTCAAGCAGGTGCGCCCTGGGAGCCTCAGTGCGGCGGGATCAGGTGTCCAAGGCCCTGGGGGTGGGTTCCCACACACTCCTGCCTGCTCCACTCAACAACCTGGCTGTCAGGGCTGCTCGCCCTCATCTCTGAGCTCAGGCAAGGCAGCCACAGCTAAGGGAGGTTTCCGGGGCTTTCCTTGGGATCCAGTAAAAGAAATAGACGCCACTCTTCTGTCCTGGGCACGTGGGATGGGGAATGAGACCCCCCGGCCGAATATTAGTGCCTCCCTGTGTGGGGTCTCCCAGCAGACCCATCTCATAAGGTTTCTGGGAGCACTCCTATGATGGAGATCCGTCAGGGGTTGGGGACGAGGGACTAGGAGGGGCAGTGACCAAGTGAGGGAGTGATGGCTGCTGCAGCCCCATCCTTAGCCGGCTAGGGTGGGAGAGCGCCATACAAATTATACCCCGAGTTGGCTCCAGGGCAGCTGATGCTGGTGCTCACCCTCCCTCGGCAGTGCTAAACCCAGCTCTTCTCATCCACCAGGGGGCGCCCGGGGTCCCAGGTGTGAGTCCTTAGAACAGTGGTCCTCAACCTTCCTAATGCCGCGACCCTTTAATACAGTTCCTCATGTGGTGGTGACCCCCAGCCATAAAATGATTTTCATTGCTACTTCATAACTGTAATGTTGCTACTGTTATGAATCGTAATGTAAATATCTGATATGCAGGATGTATTTTCATTGTTATAAATTGAACATAAAGCATAGTGATTAATCACAAAAACAATGTGTAATTATATATGTGTTTTCCGATGGTCTTAGGCGACCCTTGCGAAAGGGTCGTTCGACCCCCAAAGGGGTCGCGACCCACAGGTTGAGAACCGCTGCCTTAGCAGCCTAGGCAAAAGCTAGAGCGTGGGGCTGGTGACCGGGTCTGGGCAGGGCATGGGCGGGCGGGGTCTGGGGAGCGAGGATGCGCCTGGAGAGAGCTCCCAGAGCAGCACTCCTGCGCCCGGCTGCAGGAGGCGCTGAGGAGAGAGGCCACTGCCAGCCCAGACACCCCAGGGCATCTTTTCCTCCCCGAGGGGCCAGTGTTGGAGGAGCCACGGGTGGGCAGTGTCCCCACACAGGGCCTCAGGGGCTCCATTCTGGCTCATGCACCCCCAGGGAGGAAGGGGTGACCTGAAACCAGGCTCCCCGAGCAGGGCTGTGACTTCTAAGAACCCCTTGACCTCCCAGGACCCAGCCCTTTCCCCCCACCCAAGCCTGGCAGCAGCCACATCATCTATGGGGTCCTGACATGACACCCACCTGAGGGGAGGGTACTGGTGGGAGTCAGGTGACAGTGGATGCAGACAGGTGGGTTCTGGATGCTTCCGGGAGCTGATAGTGCCTTCATCCTCCTCACAGGAGAATCATAAGCTGAGGGATCAGAATGATGACTTGAATGGGCAGATCTTGAGCCTCAGCCTCTACGAAGCAAAGAACCTCTTTGCCACCCAGACCAAAGCACAGTCCTTGGCTTCGGAAATCGACACGGCCTCGCGCGATGAGGTAGCGTGCCCTTTCACTCCTGCTCTCACTTCGGGGCCTGGTCCTCCTCTAGCCCTGCCCCATCCCCACCTGTTGCAGCGTCGAGCCCCAGGCTGCCCAGAGCAGGGAAAGCAGACCAGGCCTGGCCCCGGGGAGGCCCCATCTGCAGCAACCCTGAGTGAGGGCAGAGCTGCATGAGGGTTTCATCAGCTTTGATTTCCTGCAGGTGGTGGGAGGAGCTCCGGTTTAGAGCTTGAGTCTTAGCTCAGCCACGAATGTGCTGAAATGGCCAGTTGATTTCATTAACATGTAGCCCAGGGGGTCTGTAACTCCCCTCCTCCAAGCCACTTCTGGAGCACCTGCTGGCAGTATGCCCTCACTTCATCTTCTGACAACTCGGGGGCTGTCTGAACAGACTGGGAGGCCAGGACACAGGATCACTGAGCCTGTGGAGGAGGAGGGACCCAGGCCTCCAGCACCAAGCCTCCTCTTCCGGCCCCACCGGGGTACGGTCATAAAAGCTCAGGTCTCTCTCCAAATACTCCGGTTACATTTAAACATGAATCTAAGACAGTCATTGAACCCCTTACCCTGTGCTGGGACCCCTGGCCTCAGAGAGCTCCCAGGTGAGCCGGGGAGATGTAGCATTTCAGTGACATCCCAAAGGACTGTCAGGAATGGACCTGGAGAAGGGCAGGGCCAGGGGCGGCGAGGGGGCCATTCCAGGCTGAAGAAACAGCCTTACAAGTCTTAGGGCCCTGGGGTTTTGGGTGTTCGTCTTGATTATAAATGCCTTTGGCCAGTGTTCTCAGCTTTTACCAAAAACTTACCCATACCTGGGCCCCTCCACAGACCAGTCAAATCAGGATCTCTGAGGGTGGGCCTGGGCATCTGCATGGTTCACTCTCCTTGGGTGTGAGTTGAGCTGGGCTTTAGACTCGTGTCCTGGCACCGAGTGCTGAGGTTGGTCTTGGGGCTGCCTTGCCTGGGTCTCCTGAGCTCTGTCCTTGGGCACTGGCTCCCTGTGAGCCCGGGCACCTGGCTCCGCCCAGGCCGGCCTCTGACCGCCTCTCCCATTACCATCAGCTCATGGAAGCCCTCAAGGAGCAGGAGGAGATCAACTTCCGGCTGCGGCAGTACATGGACAAGATCATCCTCGCCATCCTGGACCATAACCCCTCCATCCTCGAGATCAAACACTGAGACGGGGGCTGGCTGCAGAGTGGCCTCGGGACCCTGGGACCCCAGGACCAAAGGGCAGGCCCTGCCTGAGGATGCGGCCCCAGCCGGGTCCCCACACACACTGAAAATGTATCTCTGGCCACCGTGTAATGTGTACTGGTGTGGACGCTGAGCACACAGCGAGGGGTGAGCGTGGGGCCGTGGCTGGGGTTGACTCGGCGCCGTTAGCTGTCCATGCACTTTGTGGTCCCTTTGCAGGGGCAGAGCGTCCTGGAGGTTGCGGAGGGCAAGGTCTGCAATCAGGAGTGACTGTAATAACAGGAACTGGAAGCTTGTGTTGCAGATACTGGATAAAATGATTCTACCTCTGGGGTGAGGATTAAATACTCTAGGGAGACAGCTCCTTCTCCCACCCATGCCTTCTGGGAGCAGGAGCAAAGCTATGACCTTTCCTGGGAGTTCAACTGTCCAACAGCGGTGTCCTCGCCAGCCTCTGTAGCCACCTTTGAAGTCCAGGTGCTGGAGCTCAGAGAGGAGGAAGTGGTGTTTAGGGGGACGTGAGGAGGGGCCCCCACCAGCCCCCTCCCCAGCCGGCAGCCCCTGCGATGCTTGTGCACCGTGTGTCCAAAGGACTCGGGCTTGCTGCCGAGCCACCTTCATTCTGAGAAGCCTCGTGTTTTTAGCGCCCTCCGTGCCCCTCCCATCGCTGCTGACCTACCTCTCCCTTCCTGTTTTGTTTTGTTTTTGAGACCATGAAAAATAAGCAGCGTTCACTTGGCTGTAACGTGCAGGGATTAAAGGAAGGAGAAGGAGGCTGAGGGACGGGGGTGTTTCAGACAGGTGTTGTCATCGGGCAACCAAAGACATGGTTTTCGGGGAGGAGCACGCTCGCCTCCCCACCAGGTTCCTTCCGCCGGCTGCATCTGGAAAGAGAAGCCAGGATGGACCGTCGGCCGCTTCTGGGCCTGGCAGTGGGCCTTGCTCACCACCCTGCGTTCTGCGCAGCCTGGTGACAGCAGCCGCGGGCGCAGGTGTTCAGAGCCAGGCCTCTGGGCTGGGCTCAGCTGGGCAGGGAGACCCCGGCATCCCCACTTTTAGGAACACACCTGCGTTCGGTCCTCAGCCCACGGGAGACGAATGCTGTCCTGGTGGGAGACACAGTTGGGGAAGTTTCAGGGAAACCTTAGTCGTCCGTCCTCGGGGCACGTGTGGGAGTTCACACACATTTTCAATGTGATCTTTTGTTCCCGGCAGCTGGGAGTAGATAGGGTACTTTTCCTTTGAGTTTTCCCAGTGGTTCTCCATTTTATGTGGCCGATTCGTTTCCCCATCCAAATACATAAACACGGATGGTCTTCATTTCCCCCCTGAAGTTTGCTTTCGTTAGCACTTCTAGGGTACAGGGAAAGTTTGGGCATGTTGTGGAGGGAGTGGAGGGGAGTATGCCGGGAAGGTAGGGTAGTGGCGGGTGAAGAGGGCCCCTGGGGGCTTGGGGGTTCCCTGCTCACAGAGGTAGGCTGCGGCCACGACCCACCTTCTTTCCAGTCCTGTCAGCTTTTGCTTTGGTTGGATTGTGTGATTTCTTTTCAAGAATATGTGGGGTTTGTTTCAGGCGGCAAATAACGGGGCTGCGTTGGCTTGATGTAGGCGTTTGGGGCCCCCCACACCAGGAAAACCAGGGCTGGAGTCCGTCCTCCGGAGCTTCTCAACCCCTTGGGACACTGGTCTCCTCGGGCTCCACCGAGGGTCTGAGACGTGGCTCTGAGAAGTGGCGTGGAAGGAAAGCATAGGGAGCCGGTCTCTCGAGAATTTGCTAATAGGACGGAGCCCCAGGAATGAAAGGAAAGGAAAGATAATCTTGACCTGGCTTTGGTCTGGGTTTTACTTGGGAAGGAGTCCCGCAGAGATGTTGGGGGCTTGCCCCAGGGATGAGCATTTTATGTGTAAAACTGTACAAGCTCTTTAGCTGCAGGGAGGTGGGAGGCGGCCCCTGCCCGAGTTGCAGTCACAGTGTGGGAAGGGAGTTCTGCCTTGGGGAAAGGGGCGGGAAAAGCGGTCAGCCCGCAGCGTTCTGCGCCTCCTCCTGCAGGGGGCGCCACAGGGACACTCCCCGAGGAAGCCCCGCGTCTGAAAGGCCCTCAGGACCTGGTGCAGGGCGTGGGGCCTCTGGACGAGGGCGGACTTTAACACGAGGCTGAAGTCCATGTAACACACACCTCAAGTTACACCCAGCCTCTGACATCAGCCAGAATACCTCTTATGAAACCTCGTCTGTCCAATTGGCTTTTTCAGATAACACTTTAGAAAAGCTCTTCTGTGCTTGAAAGCTAGCCTGAGAAGGGCGGGGGCCTCGGGGTCCCAGCCCCCCAACCCCGGCAGGTCCCAGAGCTGCACTGACTCTGGGTCTGCCCCATTCCTGTGTTTCCTCCCCCCTCGTGTGTTCTCAGGTTGAGGGTCCTGCCCGGCTCGCTCAGTACTGGTGAACAGTGTCCAGGATGCCCAGTGAAATTTGAATTTCAGGTAAACGACCTAATTTTTAGTAGAAGTATATTCCACGCAATCGTTGGCACATAATTAAAATGGAGAGATTTTTGAAATTCTGATCACAGGCCCAAATCCCCAGAGGTTCTGATTTCATGGGTGTGGGTGTGGCTCAGGCTTCGGACGTTTGAAATGCCCCAGGTGATTGTGATTTGCCTGGGTGGCCTGTGTGGGTTTTGGTTTTGGTTCTTGCTAAACCCAGGTAGGAACCAGCACTACCTAGAGCAGCGGTCACCAACCTTTCGGACCTCACGGACCACCAGTGTCCGCGGACAACTGGCTGGTGACCGCTGCCCTACAGGGGCTCCTGCAGAGACGCCCACTTCATATGACACGGGCCTGTCCTTGCACTCAACTCAAAGCCAGACAGAACTCACGGAACTGGCACGTTAGTTTTATCTACAGAATCTAAGAGAACAGAAGCCCCTTCTATTAGATTCTGTGGGAAGATATAAGAAATAAAGTTCTAGTACGAAAATATTTTTTTTAACTTTGACGTGGCCAGAGTTAGACAAGATGTTTTATTTTAAATGTGTTAGATCCTTGCCGAATTGTAAGAGGGACCTTTCTTTAGCTTGACTTGACTTCTGACCTGTTAAAAACACAAAGCCCGAGGCGAGAACCTTCCCAGGCCCTTTATTTTTAAATATATTTTATTGATTTTTTACAGAGAGGAAGGGAGAGAGACAGAGAGTTGGAAACATCGATGAGAGAGAAACATCGATCAGCCGCCTCCTGCGCATCCCCCACTGGGGATGTGCCCGCAACCCAGGTACATGCCCCTGACCGGAATCGAACCTGGGACCTTTCAGTCCGCAGGCTGATGCTCTATCCACTGAGCCAAACCGGTTTCGGCCCTAAAAGCTAATTTTAGATGTGATTGGAAACAGGAAGTTTTTGGACGGTCACCATTCCAAGGAAATGACTTTGTTGTCCCTGCAGATCTGCAGTGACTCTTTAAAGGCCTGAGGTGGGTGTTAGATTGAGGAGAGGGCCATCCCCTGCTGTCATCTCCAGCCTTTCTTCCTTTGGGACTAGGCAGCCCCTCTAGGGCTGTGATTCAGGCTGCGAGACAGGCATGCTGCTGCGGGGCCTCAGGCTAGGGGGCCAGGCCCTCCCTTCCCTGACCCTGGGACCTCTGGGTCCTGCCTGCCTGCTCTGTGTGTGCATGAGAGGGCGGGGGCCGGGGGAGCAGGGCCACGGCTGCCCACCTGCATGGCAGGGCAACTCCAAGGCTGCCCACCTGGGAAAAGAGACCACTTTCTAGAAAGTTGTTTCTAAAAGCGTAAACCCTGGTGAAGTCGATGCGCCATGATTTTGTTGCTCCGACCTTGTGCTTCTCTTCCCATTGTGACTGTAACGGGGGGATGTCTCCCCCAGCCCCCCAGGAGGGGTGGCTGGGAGTGGCACCCCCGCAGGATCTAAGTGCTGTTGTCCCAGGAGCCCAAGCCTCCTGCCGGGACCCGCTGTTCTGTGCTGCCCAGGCTGCGTTTTGTCTGCATGGTTTGGGGTCATTGTCCTTGTGCCTTTTTCTTCCCCGTCACCCCTGTACAGGACTTTCCACGTTGCCACTGCCCCCTTTTCTACATCCTCTCGTTGCCCCTGGCCCTTCCCGAGCCTGTAAATGTGTACATAGTGTTGCACTTCGTGTCCGCGTGCCTCCACCACGTGCGGCCTGCTCCCCGTGTCCCAGCTCGCCCGCCGCAGGGACCAGGCTCCACTGCCCCTTCGTCACTCAGCCGTGCAGACGTGGTCACTTGTACAGAATTTTCCATGGTGGTCTTAAGCTTGGGGGGCTCGGGCCCACTTAGTCCCTCGTCTAGCCTGCTGCTAGTGTAGAAGCCTCGCACACCAGAAAGGGTGACTTTGTGTAAACTTCTCCCACAAACCTCTCCTGCGTTGGCGTCAATATTTATAAAGTAGAGCGCACCTTCCCAGCCTGGGGCTTCAGCCCGGCAGGGATGCTCTGGGTCTGCCAGCTCCGTGGGCCCCTCAGAGATGCACCTCCCGCCCCCGGGGAAGCCGCTGCCATCTGGTGTCTAGAACAGCTGCGGACAGGGGGGCAGAAGGAAGAGGCTTCTCGCTGCTGCCCTGCCTGCCGTTAACAACTGCCAAGCTCTCCCTCATCTGCTGAAGGTGCTCAGACCCGGGTGCCATTAAATCCCGAACTGACGTCGGGACCGAGGTCAGACCAGGCGTGGCTGCAGACTCCCTCACAGCCGGCTGGCTCCCTTCACCCCACTCTCTCGGCTGGGCCTCCTGGGGGAAAGGGGGCGGGGAGTTCCAATGGAATGAGTTGCACGTGTGGCCTCAGGTCCAAGGGTTGGTTGATGGCTTTGACTCTGGGTTCCACCTGAGTCTGTAGCCCCAGGAGCCTCCATCTGGAAGCGGGCTTAGCTCTCAGCCCTCGGGCTCAGTGAGACCCCCGCCTCCAGGCCCCAGGGTGGGGAGAGTGGGGTGAGGCCCCAAGGCAGTGAGCCAGGGTCCCGAGCGCTCCACCCCCAGCCTGCTTCCAGCCAGAAAGAAGCAGGCTCTCAGAGGTGGGCTCCCTCGGGAACTAATGTACAGACTGAGGTGTAAATAAACAGTTTGCTTTTCTTGCCTGACTTAATGGTGAGTTTCTGTGGTGGAGGAGGGAGGGAGGAAGGCGGGGGGCTGGTCCCAGGGCTCCTGGAGATAGACCATCTCCCTGCAAAGAGCAGGCCTCACCCCGTGGGCCAGATGCTGGTGCTGTCCTGCAGGGGCTGGGGGTCTCCCTGCAGACTCCTGCTGTAGCCGCCAGCCCCAGTACATGCGTGTGGATCCCAGAGCTCCTCCAACACCACCAGTCCAGGCCCAGGGCTGAGTTTGAAAAGCTTGTCCTCGCTGCAACCACGTTCCCTCTCCCAGCCAGGGCCTCGCAGGATCTCAGCTTGTCCACTTTCCTCCAGGCCAGCCACCGTGACCCTTGGGCACAGGCCAAGTCCCCTACTCAGCCCTGGTTTCCCACTGCCCTGCCAGCGCTGGGCCTGCCAAGCCCCAGTGTAGAGGTGGCTCCAGGGTAGGTGGCCAGACCCCAGATTTCTACCCTTCTTGTTTATCCCTCCCTGGTTATTATAGGGTTCCAGGTGTCAAAGGGGTTCATAGGTCACCCTGCTGCTGGAGATGAATCTGCCCTCCCTGTTGGCCAGAATTTTAGGGCCGGCAAGACCAGAGGCCTGCACTTCCCCAGGGAGGCCCCGTGCCACGGGTCTGCCAGCGCCGGCGGGCGGCTCCCTACCCACTGGCTTCCCATGGCCTCCTGGGCTCTCGGGGACGTCACCTCCCAACACTGGGGGTTGTGTTCTCTCGGACCTTATTCCCTCCATCCTCCTAACGTGTCCTCTTTCCTTCCCAGCTAGGGTTGCCAGGTTTTGCAATAAAAATACAAGAGATCCAGTTAAATTTGAATTTCAGAAATAAGTTGTTTAGTTTAAGTATGTCCATGCAACACTAAAACGTTACTTGGTGTAGACCTGAAATTCGAGTTTAGCTGGGCACTTTTTAAAACTGGCAGCCCTATTCCCACCCTCCCAGGGCCTCTGCTGCCAGTCAGGTGCCTCCAGTTCCTGAGTGTTGCCCTGCACCCCAGTTTCAGAAACAGGTTCCTTCTTTCTTTTACACTATTTTTTAAAAAAATGTTTTTATTGATTTCAGAGAGAGAAAGCAGGTACTGGAAACATCAGTGATGAGAGAGAATCATCCCTTGGCTGCCTCCTGCATGCCCCCTACTGGGTGGGGATCAAGACCGCAACCAGGGCATGTGCCCTGACCAACCATGACCTCCTAGTTCAGTGATGGCGAACCTATGACACGTGTGTCAGAGGTGACACGCGAACTCATTTTTTTGGTTGATTTTTCTTTGTTAAATGGCATTTAAATATATAAAATAAATATCAAAAATATGTCTTTGTTTTACTATGGTTGCAAATATCAAAACATTTCTATGTGTAACACGGCACCAGAGTTAAGTTAGGGTTTTTCAAAATGCTGACACGCGGAGCTCAAAAGGTTCGCCATCACTGTGACCTAGTTCATAGGTCGATGCTCAATCAAGGAGCCACACCAGCCGGGCGCCACCACTTGCAGTGGTTCTCAGCCTTCCTAATGCCACGGCCCTTTCATACAGTTCCTCATGTTGTGGTGACCCCCAACCATAAAATTATTTTCGTTGCTACTTCATAACTAATTTTGCTTCTGTTATGAATCGTAATGTAAATATCTGATCTGCTATATGTGTTTTCTGATGGTCGCGACCCACAGGTTGAGAACCGCTGCTTTAGAGCAGCGGTTCTCAACCTTGGCTGCACATTAGAATCACCTGGGAATCTTTTTAAAATCCTGATTTCTGGGCCTCATCCTTGATTCTAATGTGCGGCCAAGGTTGAGAACCACTGCTTTAGAGAGGCTGGTTTTGCCTTCTCCCCAGCCTTCCAGAGCAGCTGCTAGCATTCCCTGAAGCTCTGGCCCCCTCGCAGCCTGCTTCGGGTCGTGTGTAGACATCAGGAGCCCTGAAAAGGACTTGGCATGGAGGTGAATGCTGAGTCGAGTCAGGGAAGTGGAAGGGAGCAGAGTGGTGTCCTGGGGACCAGGGTGGGGACAGGGGCATTGCTAAAGGACCCCAGTATCGACTTCTAATGTGCTGACGCTCACAATCCTCAAGCCATTAACCATTTTCTAAGTGCCGACTCTTCACGGAGAGATTCCTGGACTTGAAACCAGAGAGAGGCCTGGGTTTGGACCCCCTGCCCCTGGCTTCCTGCTGTGCCTGAGCCAGGGACTCACCTCTGGGAGTTTCAGTTGCCTGGACTGTAAGCAAAGGAAGTGACAGTTCCTCCCGTGGCGTGACGAGGAGCACCTGTGTGGCGTGTGCCCAGGCCCCGGGTGGGGACCCAGTCAGTGCTGCAGCATCAACATCTGGCTTTCAGGAGGTAAGACTCCTCTTCCCCCACAGATTATCAGAGTGTCTCCTCTCTTGTGTTAGTTTTCCAAGGTGCTTGTAAAAACGTACCACAACTGGGTGGCTTTACACCACAGACATTTATTCTCTCACAGGCCTGGAGGCCAGAAGCCTGAAACCAAGGTGTCAGCAGGGTCGGTTCCTCCTGGAGCTTCAGGGAGGGTCGGTTCCGGGCCCCTCTCAGCTTCTGCTGCTTGCTGGCATCTTGGAGCCCCTTAGCTTGTGGCTGCGTCTTCACGTGGACATCTTCCTTCGGGATATCTGTGTTCAAATCTTGCTTTTTAAAAAATATATATATTTGTATTGATTTCAGAGAGGAAGGAGAGGGAGAGAGAGATGGAAACATCAATGATGAGAGAGTCGTTGATTGGCTGCCTCCTGCAACCTGCTATGGGGGATCCAGCCTGCAACCCAGGCATGTGCCCTGACCGGGAATTGAACCGTGACCTCTTGGTTCATAGGTCGATGCTCAACCACTGAGCCACACCAGCTGGGCTCACCTTTCTTATAAGGAGGCCAGACATTGTAGTAGGACCTCAACTTGATTGCACCTGCCAACACCCTGTTTTCCAATAAGGCTGCATTCACAGGCACCAGGACTTAGGGCTTCAGCATATCTCATGGGGGCGGGGGGGAGGGGGACACAATTCAACCAAGTGTGCTATTCTGGAGAGAGGCAGGAGCACCTGCTGTGTGTGCAGGTGGTGCCCTCTGCACAGGTCTGTGCCCACTCACCAGTCTTGAAGGTTCCCTGACCACGGTAACAGATGACGTCATCCCCATGGCCCCCAGAGGTCTCAGCTCCTGCTAAGTGTTTCACTGCCAGATCCCACCAACTCGCTGGGCCCTTAACTGTAGGGGCTTTTAGAGTTGTCTGTGACCAGGTCAGAGTCTCCTGAATGGGTCCAAAATATCAGCACGAAATCACTCAACCAGCCAACTGAACCTGCTGAGCAGCACTGTGTGTGCCAAGCTTGGTGCCCAGCACTGGGAGTTGGTACAGAAAAGACAGCAGAGGCTTCTGTCCTGGGGGAGGGGAGAGGCACCAGAGGACTGTGGGGGCTGGGGGCCAGGGACGCCTTCCCCAAGGAAGGGGTGTTTCAGCAGGGCCCCGAAGGACTAGGACTTAGGAGCTACACGTGGGGGAGTGTGGGGGGCTGTTTCTCTCTTTTCCATGTCCCGCATGGAAAAGGAAACAGTCCATTTGCTGAGTGGAGGAGCTGGGGATTAAGAAATTAAAGAAAGACCAAGACGCAGAAATAGATTTTAAGCTGGGGCCAGGTGGGCGCCATCCTCTCTGATGGAGAGGCGGCAAAAGGCCTAGATTTACATATCTAGTTCCGCCCCTGCCTGATTAACATGTCCAGCTTTATTGGGGAAGCATGTTCCCAGGGCGTGGCTCTGCCTATGCTGAGTTCAGCTGACAATAATTATAAGAAAATGCCTAGGTGCCTCCCAGGCGGCCCTCTACAGGGGAGGCTTGTAGAAAGCTCCGCCCTTTCGGGGTACTGTGCCTGGGAGGGGAGCCTGGTGAGGCAGCACAGAGCCTGGTGGGCTAAGGGTGGTTCTCAGTCACCCATTAAGCAAATGATTTGTTTGAGCAGCACCTGGTTTAGGGCTAGGTGCTGGGCTGTGAAGGTGAGCAAAGCCGACCCGCTCCCCATCCCCATGACACAGGAGCGTCTAGAATGCTGGATGGGAGAGTCTCCTCCTGGCTGCACAGGTGCATCACCTGGGGGAATGTTAAGCCACGTGGGTACAGGCAGACCCCGGAGCCATTGCAGGCTCGGTTCCCGACCGTGGCACTTAAGCGAGCATCACAGTAAAGCGCGCTGTAATCTTACTGATGGCGGAGGGTCTTGCCTTCAAGTTGTAGAAAGACAACATCTGAGAAGCACCAAAGGCGAAGCACAGTGAAGGAGGTGCGCCTGTGTGTACGGGGACCCAGCCCAGCGCTGTGGATTTGGGGGTGTGGCGGGGCTGGACACTTTTGTGGGGGCTTTTTTGTTTGTTTTGCTCAAAGTGATTCCAGGGGTGAGAATCACCGATGCATACTCACTCCTGAAACCATTTGAGGAGTCGGGAGAGTTCAGCTGAGGATGGAGGAGGAGGAGGGGCCAGGTGAGGGAGGTTGGGGAGGGCATGGGAGCAGGAACAGAAGGTGCAAAGGCTCTTAGAGAACCAGCAGGAGAAGAGCAGGACCGCCCGCTGCGGGAGGATCTTCCGTCTGGGAGCCGCCAGCTCAGAGCTGAGATTCAGAGCAGCAGGCGACCAGGTAAGTTGCTGAGGCGAGAGATGGAGGCAGCCTGCACTCAGGTAAGACCTGGTTTTATTGTTTCTTTGCTGAGTGGGATGAGGAGTTGGAATCACTGGGTGTTGGTGGTCACTTGGGCAGGGGAGCCAGGCTTCTCACAGCCCTCCTGGGAGGACTCCAGCCACCCGCCTCAGGAAACGACTCACTACAGCCACGAGTGGGAAAGCGATTCCCCCAGCTCCTCACCTTCAGGCCTCAGCGCAGCAGGCCAGCACCCTAGCCCTTGTCGGGTCCAGAGACCCGTGGTCAGCAGGGATGCTTGGTGGTCAGCAGAGAAGTGTTTGGTGGTCAGCAGAGAAGTGTTTGGTGGTCAATAGAGGGGTATTGGTGGTCAGCAGGAGGATGGTCGGTGGTCAGCAGAGGGGTATTGGTGGTCAGCAGGAGGATGGTCGGTGGTCAGCAGAGGGGTATTGGTGGTCAGCAGGAGGATGGTCGGTGGTCAGCAGAGGGGTATTGGTGGACAGCAGGAGGATGGTCGGTGGTCAGCAGGAGGATGGTCAGTGGTCAGCAGAGGGGTATTGGTGGACAGCAGGAGGATGGTCGGTGGTCAGCAGAGGGGTATTGGTGGTCAGCAGGAGGATGGTCGGTGGTCAGCAGAGGGGTATTGGTGGTCAGCAGGAGGATGGTCGGTGGTCAGCAGAGGGGTATTGGTGGTCAGCAGGAGGATGGTCGGTGGTCAGCAGAGGGGTATTGGTGGTCAGCAGGAGGATGGTCGGTGGTCAGCAGAGGGGTATTGGTTGTCAGCAGGAGGATGGTCGGTGGTCAGCAGAGGGGTATTGGTGGACAGCAGGAGGATGGTCGGTGGTCAGCAGGAGGATGGTCGGTGGTCAGCAGAGGGGTATTGGTGGACAGCAGGAGGATGGTCGGTGGTCAGCAGGAGGATGGTCGGTGGTCAGCAGAGGGGTATTGGTGGTCAGCAGGAGGATGGTCGGTGGTCAGCAGAGGGGTATTGGTGGTCAGCAGGAGGATGGTCGGTGGTCAGCAGGGGGTGCTCAGTGAGGGTCAAGGCAGGTTCCCCTCCAGTCAGTCCGTCTGGGTGTCTGTGCTGACTTTGGAGCCTGGAAATTGGCATGATGCCGCCCCCTCTGAGCCCCTCCCCCCTGCTTGGCCCGCTGGAGGCTGCGAGGAGGTGGTGCATGTTAGCTTTTACCTATTTAGGATTTGCTGCGTGCCAGGCAGTATTCTGAGTGCTTGCATTGTTTTGTGTCATTTAATCCTCAGACAACCATGAGGTGGGTGGTAGGAGTATCCCCATTTTCCAGATGAGGAAACTCACCACCACAGGTGACCTAACTAGCCGCAGGTCACCCAGGATCCACACTCAGGTGCCGGGGTGGGGAAGCATCATCCCAGAGCCGCAACCGGCTCCCCCAGGAGTGGCTGCTCAGGCTGGGGAGGCCCTGCAGCCGGGAAGACTTCAGGGAGAAGGCAGCACATGCTGAGCCTGGAGCCTGGGGAGCTCCCCGGGGGGGCCGAGGGGCTGTCAGAGGGCCCGGCAGGGCACAGTGGGCGCAGTAGCGTGGAAGTGGGAACTCGTGCGCCCTGTTTGCTCTGATGAGCAGGAGCAGAGACCCAGGAGGACGGTCAGCCTCGTGCGCTGGGCTGCACATGAAGTGGGGTAAGGCATCCATCGTGCTCCAAGGCCCTGGGCGAGGTTGTGGGCTTTAGGGCCCAGGGAGTCCAGAGCCAGCTTCAAGCCAGTCCTGCCTGGAACTAACCAGGGGGCTGGGTTGGGGCTGCAGGAAGTCCCCCTCTGGCTCCTGCGATCACTCCAAGCTCTGGCTTTATTATTGGGTTCTGATTGGGGCTCCAAGACATTGGTATAGCCTCTAGATTTAAAAAAAAAAAAAGAAAGAAAGAAAATGCTGTGCCCAGCCGGTGTGGCTCAGTGGTTGAGCATCGATCTATGAACCAAGAGGTCACAGTTCAATTCCCGGTCAGGGCACGTGCCCAGGTGGCAGGCTCAATCCCTAAGAGGGGGCGTGCAGGAGGCAGCCGGTCCATGATTCTCATAACTGATGTTTCTGGCTCTCTCTCCCTCTCCCCTCCTCTCTGAAAGCAACAAAAACATATTTAAAATTGTTTAAAAAGAAAGATAGCCGCCATTGACTTATTCTCTCCCTATGGGCCGGCCACTGTCTGTTGAGAGGCGGGGTTGACTTACCCTCCCCTCGAAGGTGGCTGGCTCTGCGACTACAGTGGGGCCTTGACTTACGAGTGACCCGACTAACGAGTTTTTTGAGATACCAGCTGACTCTCGGCAGGTTTTTTGCATTGAGTTGACAGAGTAATTTGAGTTAACAAGCTCCTTAATGAGCTCGGTCTCGGAACGAATTAAACTCGTAAGTCAAGGCCCCACTGTATTTGATCACTAGATACAAATGGCATCGTCTGGCAGATGTGACATTCTGGGGTTGCTCAGCTCTGCCCTTAGGTAGCCTGCAGGGAGCTTCTGCTTCCTTCCTCTCGAAATGCCCCTTCTTGTGGGCCAGCTGCCACGCTGAGGAAGCCCGGCAGCCACATGGAGAACAGCTGGGAGGCCCAACGTGGCCTCACTCCCGGGCCAACAGCCCCAGCCAAGCTCCCGGCCAGTGTCGGCCATGGGAGTGAGGCAGCACCAGATCAAGCACAACTACCTGGCCAGCCCAGAGAACCGTGACAAGTAATGAAGTTCTTGTTGCAAGCTCTATGATGACACAGCAATAGATGCATGAGACACAGGTCTTCAGTGCTTTCTTCTCTACCAGGCTTCCTCCCAGAAGGCCCATCTTTCCCCAGAGGAATCCATCCTGGGGGGCGGGGGGCGACTTGGTCCATAAGTCCTCTGCCCCCAACCAGGCAGACCTCTCACTGCCCAGGAGCCCCACGGGCACCCTGACTGCCCGAGAGGGCCGGCTCGCGCTCAGGGAAAGAGTCCAAGGCTGCAGCTGCTCAGCGTGGTGCTCGCTGAGGCGCCCGCCTTGTTTGGGGGCTTCTGAGGAGCCTGGTGCTGTTTAGCCCGTGGTCCACCTGCCAGCTCCCCCGGCCCCTTTCAATTGCACAGCCACCTGGAAGCACTTTGTTCAGAGTGAATGCGCACGAGTGGAGGAGTCAGGAAAAGGTAACAACTAAACACGGGAAGGGGAGAGAGAGAAAAGCCAAATGGCACTGAACCTGAGGATGAAAAGCAGGCTTAGTTCAAATGTCGACAAGCGTGGCCACATGCTGTTCCAACAGGTTTCAAGTTGCGTTACCTTTTTTCTCCTATGAACGGCAGCCTTAATTTAGAGCTTTTGTGCTGGCGAAGGGACTGTGAAACTTGACCAAAGGTTTAAGTGTCAGGTTGCTACTACACCCAAGGAAAAGGGTGGTGCCAGCATTTCCCTCCCTTGCTAACTTTAGCAGCAAATAATGAAGAAGGTTGTTCAATTTTTAACTAATGCAGGGGGTGGCTAAGAGCTAACTAACTCTCCCGTTTTGTGGAGAGGAAACAGATTAAACAGCCGCTGGGAGGCCCTGGGCATGGCCCATGTTACATCCAGCATCTCAAAAGTTTCACTATTCCACCCTGGCTGGTTTGGCTCAGTGGATAGAGAGTCAGCCTGTGGACTAAAGGGTCCCGGGTTCAATTCCAGCCAAAGGTACATGCCTGGGTTGCGGGCTTGATCCCCCCACCCCAGTAGGGGAGGTAAAGGAGGCAGCCAATCAATGGTTCTCTCTCATCATTGATGTTTCTATCTATCTCCCTTCCTCTCTGAAATCAATAAAAATATACTTTTAAAAAAAAAGTTTCAACTATTCCACACAAATAACACCAGCCCTACATACCTAGAACCGAAAAAGGTGTTCCTGGTATGTAACCTCCTGAATCAACGAACTGTGATTGCTATGTAACAAACCAGCCTCAAAAATGTAGTGGCTTACAACACAGCAATGAATTATCTTCAGGATTTTATGGGTCGGCTGGCAGTTCCTCTGCTGGGCATGCATGTGGCTGCATTCGGCTGCAGGTCAGCTGGCAGGAAGGGCCAAGATGGCCACCCTTACCTGTCTGGCAGGTGGTGCTGGCTTTCAGCTGCGAAACTTCTTGTGGCCCCTCATCCTCCAACAGCTAGTCTGTCTTCCTCACACAGTGGTCTCGGGACGGGGTGCTGAAGTGGTAGAGGCAGAAGCTGTAAGGTCTCTTGAGACCTAAGCTTCAGCATTCACACAGCGTCACTTTGCCACATCCTATTGGTCGAGGCAAGCCAGGTGGCAGCCCATGTCCAAAGAGGAGAGAAACAGACTCCATCTTTCGATGGGAAAAGCAGCAAAGAAGTCGTGACCGCATTCAATCTACACCTCCAGCATTTCCTAGCCTTCTTTCCTGCTTTATTTTGCACCCTTGTACTTACCACCATCTGACATACTGTATGTTTTGATTATTTATGTTAAAATGGAAGTGCCGCCAGGACAGGGGTCTGTGCTGCTGAGTCACTGCTATGGCCCCAGCACGAGAACAGGGTCTGGCAAGTAGTAGTGCTCAGTGAGGACTCACTGAAGGAAGGAATGACTGGATGCTCTTACCAGCGCACTGCATGGAGCTGGAGGTGGGCACGGCCTCATTCTTGTCCAGTAGGAGGAGCTCTGTGTTCCGGAACCAGCTCTCACTTCTGGGTCAAATTTCAGAGCATCTTGGCCAGTGCAAAAGCTCTCTATTAAAAACAGTACACGTAAGTTTAGGAAATAGAAGTTAGACCATGGGCGTACAGCTGTTTGCTCCTGGGCCTCCCCAGCTCAGAAGTAGACCTGGAGAGCCCTGGCCAGTTTGGCTCAGTGGATGGAGCGTAGGCCTGCGGACTGAAGGGTCCCAGGTTCGATTCCAGTCAAGGGCATGTACCTTGGTTGCAGGCACATCCCCAGCAGGAGGCGTGCAGGAGGCAGCTGATCGATGTTTCTCTCTCATCGATGTTTCTAACTCTCTGTCCCTCTCCCTTCCTCTCTGTAAAAAATCAATAAAATATATATTTAAAAAAAGAAAGAAGTAGACCTGGAGAGACCCACAGTGACCCCCGTCAGTGAGCAACCCAATGCAGCCCAGGGCTGGCCGTGACTCATAGCACATGGGTCAGAAAGAAAGGGATTCAAAAATTATCTCCTTTTTTTTAAGGGTTTTTTTTAAATTGACTCTTAGAGAAGTTTTAGGTCCACAGCAAAACTGAATGGAAAGCACAGAGAGTTCCCATATTACCCCACCCCTTCCCCCAGTGTCCCCCAGTACCAACACCCTGCATTGGAGCCGTACGTCTGTCAAGGAAATGATCTACTTATAAGGAAATGCTCATTCTACTACGTGAGAAAAATCAGAATACCATGAAACACACAAAGGTGAAAATGAGTCTGATCTCCTAACTGTACTGTAAACGCTCTTTCATCAGATTCATTATTTAAAAAAAAACACAAAACCCCTTATGTGCCCCTGAAAAGGAAAAAGACACTGTAAGACTCCATCACCTGTAAATCCGTTGTCACCCTGATTTCTAATTTATAATGTGAAAAGAACGTGTATCTCAGAATCAATGAATTACAGTGTGTTTTATACACACGAGAGTGCAGGCACCGTGGTTCTCTCTGGTGGTAAGACTGCGGGTCCTTTGAATTCTCGTCTTTAAAAGTGCTGTTAAAAATGTTCCTGTCTCGAACAAATGGCGCTGGGAAAACTGGGTAATCACATGCAAAAGAATGAAGTTGGATACTTACGCCATATACAAAAGTTACCTCAAAATAGATTGAAGACCTAAACATAAGATCTGCATTGATATCTCTTAGAAGAAAAAAATAGGGAAAGTTTCATGACATTGGCTTTGGCAATGACTTCTGGGATATGACACCAAAAAAATAGACAAATGAGACTACATCAACCTTAAAAATTTTGCAGCGTAAAGGAAACAATCAACAGTGAAAAATTAACCTACAGAATGTGAGAAAATATTTGCAAACCATATATCTCATAAGAGGCTAATATCCAGGATATATAAAGAACTACAACTCAACAATGAAAAAAAAATAACCTGGATAAAAATTGTCAAAGGACTTGAATAGACGTTTTCCCAGATAGCCAATACACATATGAAAAGATGCCCTTCATCACTAATTAGGGAATTGCACATCCAGCCACAATGAGATACGATCTCATACCCATTAGGATGGCCATATAAAACAGCAACACAAGTACTGACAGGAATGTGGAGAAACTGGAACCTTTGTGCACTGTTGGTGGGAATGTAAATTAGGACAGCCACTATGGAAAACAGTATGTAGGTTCCTCAAAAAATTAAAATTCCCATATGACCCAGCTATCCCCTTCTGGGTATATATCCAAAAGAATTGAAGACAGGATCTCAATATATCTGCACACTCGTGTTCATTGCAGCATTATGCGTGATGGCCAAGAGGTGGAAGTGAGCTAAACGTCCATTGTGGGATGCGTGGATAAAGAAACATTTGATGGAATATCATTGGGCCTTAATAAAGGAAATCATGTCATGTGACAATATGTATAAACCTTGAAGACGTTGTGCTAAGTGACTTTATGCCAGTCACAAAAAGACAAATACTGTGTGATTCCACTCGTATGAGGTACCCTGAGTAGTCAAACTCCTAAAAACAGAAAGTAGATTGGGGGTTGCCAGGGGCTGGAGATAGAGGGATTAGGGGAGTTGCTGCTCAGTGGGAACAGAGATTCAGTTTTACAAGATGAAAAGGTCCAGGGATCTGTTGTACAACGATGTGCACAAAGTTAACATGGCTGTAGTGTAGTGTCCATTTAAAGTGGCTGAGATGGTAAATTTTATGTACTTTACCACACACAATAGTTTTTCTGGGTTTTCCCCAATCACCACAATCTATACTTAAAGTTCTGCAAATAATCAAGAATGGCCGTGGCAGTGGCAGGGTGGGCCATGCCAGATGGGTTTGTGTACCCTCGGTGGGTACGGCTACAGGAGGGGCTACAGGAGGCTGGGCCCAGAGGGAGGCTGGCAGGTGCCCCGCCCACCCTGAGAAGCGGGCTCTTCCTCCCCCGCCCATCACCAGGCACCTCTCTCAGAACAGATGCTGTGGCCAGAGGCCAAACAAGCTCAGAGGGATTTCATTTCTTTCTTCTTTTTTATTAGTTTAACAAAAATACAAAATCTACAAAAATATATAGTATAAGTCCTCATATTTTCACTGTTTCAGCTTTTTGCCTTTCACAGAGTAAACACATTACCAATAAAGTCTCCTATCCAGTCTCCTTTATACCCTGCTTAGTCTTTCCGTTTACTTTAGTAATAAATGCTATGTATTGTCCCACATCATGCTTGCTCACTCTGTGCTGATAATTGTCCCTCTGAATCTGGCTCGTTCCTTTTAATAGTGACCTGATCCGTGGTATGGGCAGACTCGGGCTCTTCCATCCAGTCGCCGCCAGTTCTTCACTCCCGCCAGCACTGTCGCCAGGAACATCTGTGAGGGTCGCCTTGTGCGCCCACATGGGTTCCTCCCGGGCAAGGCCACCTTGTTTAAAATGATGTTTATTCGGAGTCTCGTGCCAGGGGTTGAAGGGCAAGGCAGGCGGGAGCAAAAGCAAGCGGGGGAAGGTTTTGTTTACACAGAGGGTGGTTCCGGCGGGATCAGTGAGGAAAGGTCACTTCTCCTGACCCCTGCAGCCTGGCCTCAGCCCTCCTGGCTCCCTGCATCTTCCTCCAGGGCCAGTCCCGTCCATGCTTGCACCGCCTGGACAGAAATGACCCGGCCAAGGTCACATGGCGGCTCACAGATCGGGCAGAGAGGCTAGTGCAGATGCTTGGCCCTGGCTCGCTGGGGGCCGCGGCCTCCGCTTCCGCTCCCGTGGTAACTGGCATTGGTCGTGGTTTTTCTGCACCAGGGCTCTGGGCCCATCCCAGGCTCTGCGGGCGCCGTGCCCCCGGGGGCGCTGGCGGCGATGGGGTGAGGACGGACGGGCTCTCAAGCTCTACGGGTCGAGCCCCGCAGCCCGCAGGATGCGGGCGCCTGGCTGAGGTCCCAGTGGGCGGGGGAGCGGGGCGGGCTGGCGGGGCGGGGCCAGGGGCGGGGCGTCGCCCCTCCGCGCCTGCGCCACTTGCCCTCCACTGAGAGCTTCGAACGCTGGCTTGGCTGTCGGGCGCGGTGGCCAAGTGGTAAGGCGTCGGTCTCGTAAACCGAAGATCGCGGGTTCGAACCCCGTCCGTGCCTGGGCTTTCAGGTTGGGGTTAGGCAACGGGCCTCTGGTGGCCTCTTGTGCGCTGTCCCCACCTTCTGCTACTTGGCTTTTTTAACTTTTCGGGTTTTGTTCATAAGCCTTGCACAGGGCAGACATGTCTGGGATCCCTGTGTTGCTGATGGGGACACCTACACCCAAGGTGAACAGCTTGCACTAAGCATTGGAATAGCCAAGTGTGGTCCTGTCATGCTGGTTTTGTATGTCCTGAGGGTGGGGGCACTTCCCAGAAAGGGCATTTTGAGCTTCTGGAGATGGGTTTTATTGGTTTCTATTTGTTCCTTGAAAGGTGAGTGAACCACACCGTGCATGCCCCCTGCCTTTTTTATCTGAATCAGGAAGCCAACCACATTGTTCAGTTGGTGGATGCTTATTCCTTTCCCAGCCCTTGTGAGCTGAGCCTTTGAGACTGGCCCTAGCCAGCTATGACACCCCCCAAGTCATCTCTAAGGTAGACCGCCCAATTTAATAGGATATTATGTTGAGTGCTTCCCATTCGGATACACTCCAGCCTGTCTGTCCCTTTCTTTGATTGTGACATTCAGCACTGAAAATACTACTCCAGATATAGTCTCACTAATGGAACTTAACCTCCCTCATTCTACATTCCATACTTCTGTTAATGTGACCAAAAGTCACATTACCTTTCAATGCAGTTCACCAAAGGGAACTTCAGGTGGATTGAAAGTCAGCAGAGTTTCTTTGGAATAGTGTCTAGGGTTATCAAAAGATAGGATGTGGGCTCAGGCACCAGGGAAATTTATTTATCATTTCCCTAATATTCCAATAAATGGAAGAGATGCTTGGCTTTTCAAGGGAATGCTGAACTAGGTGTCAGGGTCAACATGGAATTGTTACTGAATGCAAATAAAGGCAGATTCCAAATATCCCGGGATAGGAGAGAGAAATTTCCTGTACTACTGGGTATTGCCTTAAATCCTGACTCTGAATTTGGATTACCGATCCTTGGAACTCTGAGGCTGGACATTGGGTTTCCTGCAGTAGCTGGAGGTGAGAATTCCATCCCAACAGAGGGGGATGGATGAGCCAAGCCAAATCAATAAAAGAGGGTCAAGGTACAGAAGTAGTCAACATACAGATGTTGGGGGAAATGTGGGCCCCCAAAGGTGAAGAGCCAGAGATAGGAATCAACTATGGACCCCAGGTCAAGGTTGGTCAGCTGTAAGCACCAGGGTGAACATGGGAGCAGAGAGGCCTTACAATGACCTTCAAGGCCTTCCGGTATCTACACTCACTTCTGTGGGGCTGGAGGTAGTTACTGGCTTACAGGGTGAGGGGAGAGGCAGGAGGAGAGACCTACGCTGAGTTCCCTGCACGACCTCTATCCAGCCACATATATACCTTGGACTTCAACTTCCTTCGTTGCAAAATTTGAAAGTTGAAAAAGATATTTCCTAGGTGCCTCGTGGCCTCAAATTTTACCTTCTAACTCGGAGCCTGGGCCTTGGACAAGGAAAGGGACCTCAAGCTGCCTCACTGTCTCGCCATGGCTGCCCAAGGTGGTGAATCAACTGTGGGGCATGGTCATTTCGACGTCACGATGGGATCTATGTGACCCTGGTTCCCCATCCAGAGAGTTACGATCAGTGCTCCCTGATGGGCAGGACTGGAGCTGCGAAGGCCTGTGCAGACCTACCGCCATTGGCTCCCAGGTCTAGGACAGACTCAGAGCCTCTAGTACTGCAGTTTGAGAGCCATGTAGTGAGACACAGACATTGAGGGCAGCTAAAACCGCTAGGATATTTTAAAAATATAAACTACTTTAGGCCAGGCCTCTTTCTTCCTGTGAGTGAATATTATTTAACTTAAAAGCAGAAGTATATATATTTTGCCTCATGCTGTCAGTGTAGTCCAGTATTCCACCTTGAGATACATACACCAGGGCCAGGGATTGAACCTGCAACCCAGGTTTGTGTCCTTGACCAGGAATTGAATCAAAGGCCGTCCAGTGTGCAGGGCCAACTCTAACCACTGACCCGCACCAGACTGGGTGAGAGATATCTTTTTAAATCTCATATTTTATATAAAACTGATTCAGAAGCCACACAAATCAAGCGAATGTCTTAATGAATTGTAAGAATACCAACCAGGTGAGAGAACTCTGCCAGACACCCCGAAACCTCCTTCATTTGCCCCCTCTCAATGGCACTCCCTCATAGCCAGAAGTAGCTATACCCTCTACTTTTTTTTTTTTTTATAGGAATCACTTCCTCACATTTTTACTTATCACCTAATTGAGCATCTTTGCATCTTTATACCTATAATTTAACTTTGCTCATTTTGAAAATTGATATATCTTTTAAGCTTTTTATTTCAACCACGAGGACTCTCTTCTTCCCTTTCATTCCCTTGCAAGGTATCTGTTGAGGAACCTGGCCCGTGTGAGCTGTAGAGTTTCCCATAATTTAGACTTTCCTGCCTGCAAGCTCTTGGTGCAGTTCAACAAGTTCCTCTGTCCTCCTCAAATCTTGCTGCAAATTAGCGAAATCAGACACTGAATCAGAGTCGGTTCAATCTCTTAGACGAGACTCAGGTATCATCTCTTCTGATTCCCCCACGTAATGAGTCAGCTTCTTGTCTGGGACCCCTCTGTGCGTCTCACATCCTGGCTGGGAGGCCTTTAGGGCTGGGACAGTGTCTCATTCAGGTCTGTTTCCAGCACCTGGTCCAGAGACAGAGGCCTGGACAAGAGGGGGCCCTACATGAGGGATTGAGGAAGTCTTCCCTGAGGAAGTGACATCGTGGTTGGGCTCTGGAGGATGCCCAGGAATGTGCCCGAGCACCACAAGATCTTGGGTATTTCTGTCCTCGTTCAATCATCTTTGACACGCAACTATCACGACTAGATTGCAGCTGAGCAAGTGGAGGAAGTCTTCCTTCTCCCGTGGACTTTCTGACCTTGCACGTAAAATGCAATTCCAAAATAAGAAACAAATACTGCCCAGCTGGCGTGGCTCAATGGTTGAGATTTGACCTATGAACCAGAAGGTTATGGTTCGATTCCTGGTCAGGGCACCTGCCCGGGTTGCGGGCTCCAGCCCTATGGGAGGCTTGCAGGAGGCAGCCCATCAATGATTCTCTCTCATCATTTATGTTTCTATCTCTCCCTCCCTCTCTCTTTACCTCTGAAATTAATAAAAAAAAAAAATACATTTTTTAGCCCTAACTGGTTTGGCTCAGTGGATAGAGCGTCGGCCTGCGGACTGAAAGGTCCCAGGTTCGATTCTGGTCAAGGGCATGTACCTTGATTGTGGGCACATCCCCAGTAGGAGGTGTGCAGGAGGCAGCTGATCGATGTTTCTTTCTCATCGATGTTTCTAACTCTCTATCCCTCTCCCTTCCTCTCTGTAAAAAAATCAATAAAATATTTTTAAAAAGATGGAGAAAACTAAGATGGCGGCATAGGTAAACACCGGGAAATTGTCGCCTCACACAACAATTGAAAATTACCGCAAAGGACTGAGCAAACATCATCCAGAACAACAGGAAGGCTGGCTGAGTGTAAATTCTACAACTAGAAGGAAAGAAAAGCACGCTGAGAGCCAGAGGCGCTGCGGAGGTGAAGTGCAGAGGTACGGCGGCTCGCGCGCGCGAGGAAAGGGGGTGGCGCCTAAGGACGCGGCTGTCTTTTTGAATCACAAGCTCCGGACTGCTCTGAACTCCGGTTCTGGGAAGTCTCTGGGGACCCAGGACTCATACGGGGAGAGGCTGGTCTGTCCGGCAGCGGGTGAACTTGAGGGCGGCTTTCCCTCAGAGGTGCTTGCAGCCGTTACCGGGACACTGAGACGCGCGACTCCGGGCGGAGAATCGGCCATAGCTGCTTTCTCCGCCCTTTGACTCCCTGAGACCCCGCCCCACCCAGGCTGCGGCAGAGGCGTTTGCATGTGAATGTACCTAACTACAGCCAAGCCAGGCAGACCCGGAACTTCCAAGAGAAGGCCCAAGGCCCCGCAGCGGCTTGCATTGCTTCACAGCTGAGCCTCTTCGTGGCTCCTGCTGTGTGGCCTCAGGCAGAGGCTGAATTAGCACCTCCTTAGATCCAGGAGCCACTGTACCCAGTGGTCAGAGGGGGACCATCCAGATTGAAATTCCTCAGATCCATAAGGGACACACTCAGGGGGCAGACTCGTGAGCACCAAAGCCCCACTGAAGCAAGTCTTGCCCCAGAAGGGTGTCTTCAGCACAGAAGTTCTCCCACTTTAGACACAGCTGATTCTCACAGCCAATTGGCCTGGAGGTCAATTCCTCCCAGTGATTCTACAACAACCAAGGCACCAAGAGTGCACCAAGAGTGTCCACCCCAGGTAACTGGGGAGGCTGAACTACTGGGCAGTACAGGACACCTGGCGCACAGGGCCACTCTATCAACACAGGGAAGCTGCCAAAATGCGGAGACAAAGAAACAGGTCACAAATGGCAGAAATGGAGGAAAGCAAACGATTGGATATAGAGTTCAAGGCCACGTTTATAAGGTTTTTCAAGAATTTTATGGAAACCGCCGATAAATTTAATGAATCCCTCAATAAGTATAGTGAGACCATGGAGGACATGAAAAAGGACCAACTAGAAATTAAGCATACACTGACTGAAATAAAGAATAACTTACAGAGATCCAGCAGCAGACAAGAGGATCCCAAGAATCAAGTCAAAGATTTGAAATACAAAGAAACAAAAAATACCCAACCGAAAAAGAAAAAAGAAAAGAGATTCCAAAAATATGAAGATAGTGTAAGGAACCTCTGGGACAACTTCAAGCGTACCAACATCAGAATTATAGGGGTACCAGAAGGAGAGAGAGGGCAAGATATTGAAAACCTTTTTGAAGAAATAATGACAGAAAACTTCCCCTACCTGGTGAAAGAAATGGACTTACAAGTCCAGGAAGCGCAGAGAACCCCAAACAAAAGGAATCCAAGGAGGACCACACCAAGACACATCATAATTAAAATGCCAAGAGCAAAAGATAAAGAGAGAATCTTAAAAGCAGCAAGAGAAAGACAGTCAGTTACCTACAAGGGAGTACCCATACGACTGTCAGCTGATTTCTCAACAGAAACCATGCAGGCCAGAAGAGAGTGGCAAGAAATATTCAAAGTGATGAATAGCAAGAACCTACAACCAAGATTACTTTATCCAGCAAAGCTATCATTCAGAATAGAAGGTCAGATAAAGAGCTTCACGGATAAGAAAAAGCTAAAGGAGTTCATCACCACCAAACCAGCATTATATGAAATGCTGAAAGGTATTCTTTAAGAAGAGGAAGAAGAAAAAGGAACTCTTACCATTTGCCACAGCATGGATGGAACTGGAGAGCGGATAAATACCACATGATCTCACTCATTTGTGGAATATAATGAACAACATAAGCTGATGAACAAGGACTGATCCAGAGACGGAGAGGCATTGATTGGACTGTCGGGACTTGGAGGGAAGGTAGGGGAGGGTGGGGGTAAGGGGGAAAGATCAACCAAAGGACTTATATGCAAGCATATAGGCCTAATCAATGGGCATGGACAACGGGGGGGTGGGGTGGGGGGTAGAGGGTAACGTGGGGACAAGGACACATATGTAATATCTTAATCAATAAAAAATATATTAAAAAATATTTTAAAAAATGAGAAAAAATACATTTTTTAAATAAAAGAAACAAATACTCATTCTCTGTAAATATTTTTTATTAGTAAACGCCAAAGGTCCAAACCCATCCTTCCGGACAAAAGTTACCAATTAGGAATGACAGCAACTGTCCAACCCTCTCCTTTTACAGCCACAGAAACGGGCAAAGAGAAAGGAAGTGATTCGCTCAAGGCCACCCAGAAAGCTCTACCTTTCTCACATAGATGACGCTCTCCCGCAGGACGAGCACACATCTGTTTGGAAAAGTCTTCTGCGTTATTCCTTGGCACAGACCCAGGGGATGGGCCATCTCTTTGCCAACCTGTGAGCCAAGCGGCCACATCACTTGTCTCGTGTTCACCCTGATCAATGGGAGGAGCACAGAGAGACCAAAGCCACCAGGCCTGACTGACCACAGTCCTCGGCGCCCAGGTTGGATTCCCCAGGGGACCGACTCCTAGTTTCTCTGGAGCACGTGTGCTAACGTTTTCAGGCACTTACCCTGCCACGGAGCCTTGCGGAGAATCCTGAGGAAGATGGCGGGGACAGTGGGCCCTTAGGCTCCTTGTGTGACCTTCCAGCCCCCACCCTCTCAGCCTCACTCCTTAGGTCATGTTCGGAGCGCGGGGCCCAAGCATAGAGCGTCAGACCACCTGCCTCCCCCGACCTCCCAGCAGGCAGGAAAACCGAACCTAATTCTGCCTCCGCCTTGCTAACACGTTCCACACCTGGAGAGAGCTGACTCCTTGCTGGGGAATTTACCCCTTCGCTGCTGCTCGTGTGCCAGGGTGTGTCTTACCCGGTGACCTGGATAGATAAAGGCTCTTCATATCGTGGCCGAATGCAGGAAGGTCATCAACAACAAAGTCAGAAACTTCCAACACGGTCAAGCTGGGAGCAGTCACAGAGAAAAACCACATTCCAGGTTCGCCAGTGCTGACACGGAGGCCCGCTGGCAGAGATACCTTATCAAAGGTTGCCCAGGGGTCAAGAACGGAAGCCGGCCCCAAACGTGGATAAGACCAGCGATGCCGTGCGGCTCTTCGGCAGTGACGGTTTCCTGGCCAGCCTGTCTTTCCCCGGAACTCCGGAAAGGGCCCAGCAGGACCGAGTGGCCTTGGGCACATCGTTCCACCTCCCCAAGCTCGGCCTCCGTAGCAGCAGAACGGCGTTCCCCTCCCGCCGCTCACAGCGCTTTGTTGTGCTGCTAGAGATGTGGCGGGTGTTCGTGGTGAGCAGGGGATCGACACTGTCCCGTGTGTTGCTGTGAAGTACCGTGAACGGCTTATGGGGACGGGGCCACTGTGGCAGTTGGCTCTCCTGCCCTTGGGGGTGGGGGTGTCACCCTCTGAGAGGAAGCTGGTGAGATCAGGTGTTGGAGGGAGTGCCTGTTTGTGGGGCTCAGGCCCAGGGGGGCTATGGGGACGGCTTGGGGCAGCCAATCCCATCCAGTTGTGGCAACGCTGGGTTCTCAGCAAATATGTGCTGAGGATGTGCTATGTGTCAGGCACAGGGGTGCAGTAGCTTCCTTTGGAGACAAAACTTCCCACCCTGTGGCGCTTACATTCTGGGAGCTGGAAGCAGAGATGAGCAGCAGGGAGACAGGATATATTCAAATGAGTGAAATGTGTGGCATCGTAGAGGGGGCCGGGGCTATGGAAAGGGGAAAATATCTGGGTTGGGGGATAAGACAGGGTGGGGAAGGGGGCTGCAATTTAAAACAGGGCAGCCTAGCAGCTGCCCGGCTAGTGTGGCTCAGTGGTTGAGCATTGACTCATGAACCAGGAGGTCATGGTTCAATTCCTGGTTGTGGGCTTGATCCCCAGTAGAGGGTGGGCAAGAGGCAGCTGATCAGTGATTCTCTCTCATCACTGATGTTTCTATCTCTTTCTCTCTCTAAAAATCAATAAAATAAAAAAATTTTAAAAAATAAAATAAAATAAAACAGGGCAGCCAGGGGAGGCCTAGGGAAGAATCTAGAATAAAGCAAGCCAGGGAGCAAGGTCAGTGTCTCCAGCTCTATGGGATTTTGGTCCCCGCCTCCTCCCCCTCCCCCCCGCCCCCCCCTCCCCCCCCCGCACCACTCAGATGGGTGTGTGCAGCACTCTAGCAGGAAAGCTAGGATATTAAGATTGTCCACATCACACCACACCCCCACCTCAGGGGCTCTGAAGCCAGCTTGCTAAGGAACCTGACTCCTGGGAGATTATTTTTTTAGGGGGCAAAAAGGACCAAAATACTACATTGTGGGAAGGGCAAACGTGTGTGAATGCCCTGGAGTCTGGGCCTCTCTGAGACATTCACTCGGGGTAGGGGTGGGGGTTGGGGGGGCTGGTGGAAAGTGCACTAGACCAGGGAGGAGCTGAGTGGAGAGGGGCTGGTCTCAGGCCTGCACTTACTCACGAAGGCAGTGATGGAGAACCTATGACACGCGTGTCAGAGGTGACACGCGGACTCATTGTTTTGGTTGATTTTTCTTTGTTAAATGGCATTTAAATATGTAAAATAAATATCAAAAATATAAGTCTTTGTTTTACTATGGTTGCAAATATCAAAACATTTCTATGTGTGACACAGCACCAGAGTTAAGTTAGGGTTTTTCAAAATGCTGACACGCCGAGCTCAAAGGTTCGCCATCACTGAACTAAGGCACCCTGGTCAGTAATCTCACCTGTAAATGTGGATTATAATAATACCTCCCTCCCAGGTCGTTGTGGGAGGGTAAGGAGCTCTTAGCACACAGTCTTGGCACCTAGGGATTTTCCCCTGAGAGCCATCGGCATCATAGCATGATCTCTACGGCAGTATTTTTTTTTTTAAATATATTTTATTGATTTTTTACAGAGAGGAAGGTAGAGGGATAGAGAGATAGAAGCACCAATGATGAGAGAGAATCATTGATCGGCTGCCTCCTGCACGCTCCCCACTGGGGACCGAGCCTGCAACCCAGGCATGTGCCCTTGACCGGAATCGAACCTGGGACCTTTCAGTCCGCAGGCTGATGCTCTATCCACTGAGCCAAACCAGTTAGGGCTCTACGGCAGTATTTTTCAAATTCCAGGAGGTAACCCATCGGTAGATCAGGAAATAAATGTAACAGTTTGCAAGCAGCATTTTTTTTTAATGGAACAGAAGAGGAAAACGTAAACATATTTGTGTACATGAGAATTGTTTCATAAAACACTTTATATCCATATATACACATTTCCTACCATGGGGCATCACTGAAAGTGTGAAGGCCATTGTTCTAAGGCAGCCTTCCTCTAAAGATGGTTAGAAGGTTTTTCTAACCTTAGGCATTTGCGCGGGACTGCCACCATTTTTGCCATATCAGAATACTACTTGTGTTACTTACTAAATACTTGCCTTTGAGTGGGCTCACTTTAACCTCTTTAGCCACATTGTAACAATAATATTCATGAAGTTTACATTTAAAAATATATATTAATTTTTAAATTTTTTTTAAACTTAAAACCGTCTTGCATCTGGACGCTGCACTTTGGGAAACGGTGGTGGTAAGAAGTGTGACTGTGAACACACTTTCTCAAAGTCAAGCTGGGGGCCAGCAGCACCCAAACCCTCAGGGTCCCTCCCTTCCTGCCCCTGGAGCTCAGCCCAGCCCCACGGCCCAGTTTCTGAGTCCTTGAAAGGGACAGGCCCTGTCTGCTGGACTGGCTCGGGATCCAGGGTGGACGCCAGTGGTGGAGGCCAGGCCCTTGTATGTATCTTTCTCTTGTGAACTGTGTGCTGCCACTGCACCAAGTTGGCAGAATTCCCTTTCTTGTCCAGTTTTGATGCTATTGATGGGATTAGGTGCTCCCCCATGGCCATGTCCTTTGATGTGGTCAGGGGGGAGCAGGAGATTTCAAACTCTGGAAGCAAATCGTAATCTTCCGCAGGCTTCCCTGGGATCAGCGCTGGGGTAAACCCATTACATCCCTGCCCTTTCATCCCCCCAGGACACCGGCTCCTCCAGGCTCCTCGGGGCTCAGAGATCCAAAGGGTTTGTCAGATTTAGAGAGAGCAATAAAAGGGGAAGAGAAAGCAAAGCTCCAGCCCCAGGCCCCCTCCAGCACCTGCAGCATCATCAGCAATGTCAGGGCATCTTCTTTCTTCTCTTTTAATCCTGGGCTCCCACAAAATGGGGATTACAGAGGCTTGGGGCCAGCAGCCTGCCCTGCCCCAGTACTGAGCACCTCTGTCCTGGGAGCATCTGATCCTGCACATCTGTCTGTCGTCCTGCCCTGAGATCTCCATGTGGGGGGTGTGTGAGGAGCTGGCAAATTAAGCAGAGAAACCACTCAGCCTCCATAGCAGTGAGGGTTTAAAGCATGATTTGGATTGGGGAGGCACACAGCCAATACCTGTCAGGGCACACATAGGTATGTCTCATTATTTTCTTTAAATTAAATCCAACTCAAGGGCTCTGTCTGAAGAGAGGTGTGGGGTGGGGTGGGAGTGAGCCAGGGAGCTTAATTTCAGTGCTATTCAGGCTTCCCCTTCACTCCCTCTTCCATGGTCCCTGGAGTCCTGGCCGTCTTGAGGATGGAGATATTGGCAGAGGCCTATGGGTGCTCCAGGCTGGTCTCAGATGAGGGAGGCAGTTACTCAGGTCTCCAGAGGGTGGGGCAACAGGTTAAAAAGGGATTCCACGCAGCTCAGACCCTCCTCTAATCTTGGGAAAGTTCCCTCCATCTCCCCAGAGTCCCAGCAGGGGTGGGGAACATCTGGCTGGCGGGCTGCATTAGGCCCTTGAAATCATTTGGTCTGAAATCAGGGGTGAGTTAATTAAATGTCTGACCAAATATAGCAAGCTAATTTTTTAAAAAAATATTTTTATTGATTTCAGATAGGAGAGGGGGAGAGAGATAGAAACAATGATAAGAATCATCCATTGGCTGCCTCCAGTACGCCTCTGCCACCCCCACCCCCCACCTACCTCAATCCAGCCTGCAACCTGGGCATGTGCCTTGACCAGAATGGAACCATGACCTCCTTGTTCATAAGTCGATGCTCAGCCCTGGGGCTACGCAGGGGACAGCAAGCTAATTTTTAAGTTGATAATTTTGTATGGCCCACAAATGATGTTATAAATATCTGAATAGCCCTGGGCAGAGAAAGAAAAGGATCCCCACCCCTGCAGAACCCAGGTTTTCAGAAGGCACAGCCAGGAAGAGAGGTTATCTGTGGTCACCTGGAACGGGAATGGAAAACACAAAATTAACATCTAAGAAGCTATGCTATTGGGTACTATGCTTGGCCTTTTACATTTATCTCCTTGTTTTGCCACCAAAGCCCGGCTGAACCGCCTGGCCAGCTCCGGTTCCGATGGGGAGGTTGAGGACAGCTCTTGGGCCGGGACAGGCCCAGGAGCGGAGCGGAGCTGCCAGCAGGGGGCTCTGGGCCCTGGCCTTCCTGGGAAGAAGCGCACGCAGCGGCTGGGCTGGGACCGGTCCGAGGACAGGGGAAAATTACTGGGGCTCGGAGGCGGGAAGGGCTGCGTGACCGGGAAGAAGGCACCGGAGTTGAGGCAGGCGGTCGGACTCGCTCCCGGGAGGCCGTTAGAGCAGCCGGGGAGAAGGCGCCAAGGCCACCCCCTAAACCCCACCGCCCGCCCGGGTGTCCTCCCGCCGGTGCCGCAGGCTGGTGCGGGCGCCGCAGGCTGGGGCGGGTGGCGCCACCGAGGGGCGGGCGGAGGGCGGGCCGGGGCGGGGCGCTGTCCGCTTGGCTCCCGGAGGTGGTGCAGGCGGGCGCTGGCCGCGTCCGTCCTCCGGGAGCCGTGGGGCGCGGAGCCTTCCTGATGTGTCACCAGCACGTGGAGCCAGCCCCGGCCGCTCCAGCGCTCCAGCGAGCGGGCACAACTCGCCCAACTTTCGAGAGATCGCCACACCTCGCTCCTCTCCCCGATGCGCTGGGCTCGTGCGTGCGTCCTGGGGCAGGGGCGGCGGCCCCGGGTCCCGGGCAGGTTGAGCGGGGAGATCCACCGCAGGGCGCGCGGGACGTCGGGGTGCAGGGCCGGCTGGCAACGACTTCCCGACCTCCCCCACCCCCCGACCCCGGCTGCGGTGCAGCCCAGCTCGGCCTGGCCCTGCGCCCCTGGGATCTGAGCGCAGGTAACGAGGCGGCGTGGAGCTGGGCCTCGCGTTGCGGCGTGGGATCCTGGCGAAGTTCCTGGTGTAACTCTCGAGCTCGCTGGGCGGCTGGGCGTGGGGAGGCTAGGTCCCCGCACCTCCCCTAGCCCGCTCCCCTCGTCCTCTGCGGGGGGCTGGGGTGGCCTGGAAGCTGCCGCACGCAGACGTCGTGTAACCCTTCCAGGGCTGGTTTCGGAGTCCGGCGGCCGAGGTTGGGCGGGGCGGGTGGCTTCTTTGGGGGACGCCGCTCGCTCGGAGGAAACCAGGAAACCTGGAGCCTTGGCCGAGAGCGTGTGTTGAATAGGATGCGGGGGTCTGGCCGGCCCCAACCCGAGGGAGACAGTCTGGGGCGCGCCCGCACCCCGAACTCCGAGCAACAAGACAGACGGGCGGGAGTTGAGGGCTGGGTCTTTGCGGGCGAGATGAGGGTGTCGGTTCAACTGGCCTACAAAGTCCCAGTCCTCGGCTCCCGGGACCGGCGGCTCCTCCGAGCTCCCGGCCCGCGCGCGAGCTCAGTGCCCGGGCTGGGACCTGGACCCTGGCCGGGCCGCCACCTCCTGGGTCCGCGTTGGAGCGGGGTTGGCAAGGCGCGCTAGCCTCCGACCCGGTGCGGCGATTCCAGGGCTCCCTGCGCGCCCGGGAGCAACGGGAATGCGCTGGGAAATTTGAGTTGGTCACTGTGCGGTTCGTGCCCTCCGGGTGGAGGGAGATCCCCGCGGGGCAGACCAGGAACGCGGTTGAAGAGGTGGCTCCCTTGTCCCCAACGCGCCAAGCTCATTCGCCCCCCAGGGCCTACCCCGCTGCGCATTCCAGGCCGGCAACCTTGAGCTTGGGGGTAAGGAGGACCTCCTGATTTCTAGCGTTGCTCCGGGGGAGATGGGACGCGACTCTGAGGTTTAGCCCCTGTAGACCCAGAAGCCCCTGTCCCTTCCTGTCCCCCACCATAATTTTTTTAAAAAAGATACATCTTTGTGGGTGTGTTCCTAATGGCTAGTCTTTTGTTCCCTGGCATATGCCACATAATGCTGGCCTGCCCTGAGTTCTCTTCCAGGTTTATGCTGAGATTCCTTTCTTAAACCCTCTAGCCCAGTCATTTTCAACCGGTTGGCACAAGACTTTTTAAAACATGCAATACCTGACTATTTAGTCAGGGGCACTGACCTCTTTCCCTCGGGTTTGAACAGCTGCCTGGTGTGAGTGAATCAAAATTATACCTATTTTTTTTTGTCAGATCGGCAAACAATATATTTAATGGTGTGCCGCAGAATTTTAGTCATAATGTTATGTGTGCCATGAGACGACAGAAAGGTTGACAGCTGCTGCTCTACCCAATAACTTCTCTATCCCCCTTCAAAGAAAACCCGCAGCCACCCCTGGGACCCCGGGTCTGCTTGGTGGTGGAACTTGTATTTTGTATTGTGTTTTGGCCGTCAGGGCAGTGGGGGTCTTGGGAACACATAGGGAGCCGTGCAGTTAGGTGACCTGAACGGAACGAGGGCATGTTGACAAAACAGCGCCCCTTGTTTCCCCTTCTTCCTGGCTTTGGAAAACAGGAGGGGTTTCTAGGTGTAGGCAGGAGGGAGAGGGAAAAACCAGCACAGCCAGGCTGGCCCACCTCTCTCGAAATTGTGCAGAGACCCATTCTGGAAGGTTTTTCCAAAGTCTCCCCTGACGTCTGTGGGCTAGTGTAGACTACACCTTGCAGGAACCCTTTGACACCTCTGTCCCCATGTTGGTGGCCATGTGGGGCGCTGGACCTGAGGGGTCCCGAGGGGAGCCCTAGGGGCTATGGAGCCACTAAATGAAGCGGGGTTGGGTCTGTGCGCCCAGGAGAGGGCATGGCCCTGTCTACTCACTGCAGTTGGCCCTGTGTGAGTTTTGTCCTAACAGCTCACATCCGTGGAACGTGCAGGCACCAGGATTATGGGAGAAAAGAATTTCTTTGGCTCGTACTAAAGTGTACATGCATCTTGACCAATTCTCAGTGTTGAGGCAGAATTGTCTACGGGTGGACTTGGGGGAGCTTCAAAGTGGAGGCCTTGCCCTAATTAAGAAAAATGCTCTCTTCGAAGGACTGAATCAGGCTGGGAAAACAAAGTTCTCCCTTTGAACCCATGCCTCTCCCAGCCCCGGGGAATCAGTATCTTAAAGTAAATGAAGTGGAAATCTCCAGCATAACGCGCGTGGTCATAAAACACCCGCAGAACTGGGCTGCCGGCTGTCGCAATGAGACAGTGAGACGCAGGAGAGCAAGCAGAGGTGGCTGCTCCTGGAGAGGACAGGCCTGGGGACACCAGTCTCTGGAAGCAAGGCACGAGGAGCCTGGCAGTGCCCCTGCCCTGGTCCAGGCCACAGGCAGCTTTCCTGCAGGCTGTGCCCCATCCTCTGGGGCTGACCTGGGTTTTAGGGATTTTTAGGGAGTGGCTTGGTACTTCATTTCGCTGGGGGAAGGGAGCAATGGGGTTTTTCCTTCTTGGGATTTTTCCTTTGCAAAATGGGATTGAGTCAGTTACACAGCAGGCGGGCCTGCCCTCCTGCAGCCGATGTGTGCCATTGTATTTAGGAATTGTGTTTTAGTTGAGAGCTTTTTGATTTTGCTGTCCCTTTTCAATTCTCATAGTTTTCCTGGAGCAGATGCCTCCTTCCTCCCCCCACCCCGATCCATTCCTCTAAGCGGGGCACCTCTAGGCTCTGTGAAGTCAGACTTGTTTGCCCTGGAGCCGGCTTCAGGAAGCAGCCAGATACAAGGTGGAAAGCTGGTGGGAGGGAAGGATTTTAACCAGACCCAGGGAGGACTCCTGAAATGCAGCTGGAGCCCAGGTCCTGCCTACTTGCATTCCCTCAACTCTTAAGTAAATTGCAACCTGGTGAATAATTAACCTCACCCTTGTAGCTGTTTTAGCTTTTATTTATTTATTTTTTTTTTAAGAAAAAAATCCCAACCTATGAAAGATTAAAGATCAATTTTTGTCCAGGAGGATTGGCTTGACCTAGGTGGTACTGGGAGAAGCCAACCCTCTCATCTCCACCCACCCCTGTCTTAGCAATCCAGAAATTCTGAGACTTAAAAAATCCCTCCAGAGTTTTGTTGGTGGCACAGGGGGGTGGGGAGTGGAGAAGAGGGGGTGCTCTGAGCTGCGTCCCCAGATCTCCCTCAATGCCTCTGTGCCCAAAGCCAAGCTGTCTGAACCCTCTGTGTTGGTCAGGATTTGATCTGTCCCGCAGTTGGGGTAGCGACAGCTTGGCCCTCATTCCTGCGTGGGGCTGATTTGGCGACCAGGCCAGTTTGCTCCTCTCTGCGCGGGTCGGTAAATATTTGGCCTGTCTCCGTTCTTTTACATAAAAGAATAGCGCTCCTGATCAGTGACGTATCTATGAAAGAGTTGTCAGAAGCAAGGGATCCGTTTGGGTTCCTTGAAGGGTTTTTCTCGAAGCAGCTCAGGGCGAGGGCCCTGAAGGTGGAGTTTGGGTCCAGATGTGCTGGGCTTGGAGTCCTAACTGCTGTTTGCCAGCTGGGTGGCCTTTGACAAGTAACTTCTCTGTGCCCATTTCTTCCCTGGTGAACGAGGGTTCTGATACCCACCTTGGAAACTTGTGGTGAGGCTTAGATGAAAAATGTAGGCACAGTGCCTGGCACCCAACAGTAGACCTTTGACGGGTTGTCCTCATTCCTCTTAGAATCTGCCTGTGCGTACGTGCTGGCTGGGAAGAATGCAGAGTGATTGAGACTCGGGGCTTGTGGGTCTCTCTGGCTTGCTAGCGTGTGGCCTTGGGCAAGTTACCTAACCTACTGGCAACAGCGGCTTTGTAATCATAAGGCTGGGATAATGTCTGGGAACCCCTTCCCCTGCCTGCGTCTCAGGCCTCTTAGTTTTTATTGTCCACCGACCACGGACGGGGACTGGGCCAGGCTGCGGTTCCAACCGTGGGTATGGGAGGGATGGCCTCTCGCTGCCCACTCCCTACCCCAGCCCTGGGAGCAGATGAGTATTGTGAGTCCTCTGTAGTGGCTGAGGCTGAGGCAAAGGGGGGGAAAGGCTCTCCCAGGGCCTCACAGCTACGTTTGGTGCCCCAGGAGCCAGATGCCCAGCTTTCCAGGTGCGGCTGGGCCTCCCAGGTTGGGAGCCGGCAAGCTTGAGCTGTGGCACAGGAGGTGAACGGGCCTGGCTTAGCCTTAGGCGTGCCGACGTGGCCACCTCGCCCATCTGCTCGGCAGTGCAGCCTGCCTGAAAGGCCCAAAGGTTCCGGTTCTGACACTGAGCACATTTCACGAAAGGTCCCCAGGAAAGGTGAACTGCCACAGTTGCTCTTGGCTTGCTTGCTCGTTGACCCAGTGGGCAAGCTAAACGCACTCCAGGGGGGCCAGTCAAGCAGGGTACAGAATCGAAGGGATGGAGGGGTGGGGGAAGGAAATGACTTGATATTCCAAAAAATACTAAAGAGTGATCGTCATGGAAAAAAAAAAAATCAGAATTTCATTGGACTTCCTTATACTTTTTTTTATGGCTCAGTGATGCTTTCATTTTGGATTTCAAACGGGAGGTGGAGATAGACCATCATCTTTTCAGTGCTTTGGAACCTCTAGTCTGGCCCTGGGCAGTGGGCAGGACGCAGAGACGGACACAGAGCAGGTGACTTCTCACCCACTGCGCGGCTCCCTTCCTCCTCCCTTTGGCACAGTGTGGGAATTTTGAAATCGCCCTGTAGCCAGACCCCTTGTGTTTGCTGCCCAGGAGAACTGGGGAGGGAGGTGCTATGTGGAAAGATCCATTGCCTGATTGCAATCTCAGCTCTGCCACACTGGGCGGGAGAGCCCCCTTCTCTGTTCCCTGGGGCGTTGGCCTGAATCCAGGGTGCACCCCCGTAGGATCTTCTGCGATTCTGAGCCAGGAGGTGCAGAGAAGGGCATGCAGGAGGAGGTTGGAACTTGGGGCTGTGGTTGGGAGGAGTGGGAGGGGAGGGGGAAGGACTCAGAGATGTGCAGCTGGGAAATTTGGATCCGTCTGTGAAGACTTTGTGGTTCATTCTCATGGAACTCGCTTCCTCTCGCTGGATTTCTGCCCTGGGGTGTGGGGTTCGAGGGAAAACACTGGCTTCTCCTTCTTGGTGACAGGCATAAATTCTAGTCTCCCCGGGCAAACGTTTAAGAAAGAATCCTCTAGCTCTGTGACTGGTGATGTAAGGTAGGCCTCCTCCCCCACCCTTCTGAAAAGCAAGTAAACTGCCTTGCAGCTTCTACGCCCATGGCACCTGGCCTTAGGGGAGAGCCGGGTGGAAGGCAGAAAATGCTTTCCAGCATCAGGCGGGCGTCAGGGGAAGGGTGTTGCCTTTGCGTTGGGAAGCCTGGCGCGCTCGCGGACTCACTGGGTGACCTCGGGCCGGTGATGTGCCTGGCTGAGACTCAGTTTCCCTGTGTGTGATCGTCATGCCCACACTGTAGGGCTTTGTGAGGATCCTGTGTGGAATGCTGGCCAGGCCTGTGGTAGCAGGGAGTCCGTGGTAGCTGTTCTCAGGGGACACCATAGTTCATCCCAGGGCCTGTGGGGCCAGTGAAGCAACCCCAGTGAGGTCAGGGAAGGACAACCTGGGCCTGGCAAGCCTGCCTGCTGGCCTCGCATCTGGGGAGAAAACATTGGAAGGAAAGCAAGTCTTTGCTGTGTAAGCTGGGGAGTGGGGATTCCTGCCCCTTTAGAGACAGGCCTGGTCCAGACATCGCCCACTTTTCCAGGGGTGGGTTCCTGCAGTCACTGGGGGGACAGGTTAGTGGGAGAGCCAGGGCAACAGTCTCTTGAATTTCTTCCTACTCGAGATTGCTGTCTTAAGCTTAAGAACATGAAAAAAAAAATTTTTTTTTAAAAAGAAAATGTGTTTGCTTTTGGAATTTCGAGGGTGATTAAATAGATACTTGGAAGCAGGACGTTGTATATAAGCAAAATGTTGGTCTCCAACTCACCTGGACTGACCACTGTCTGTCTGGGAAAAGTCAGCCACTTGCTCCCAGCTGGTTAGTGTGGAGGGTTCGCCCTCCCCTGGCCCGACTCTCTCTCCCCCTCCCCCTGTGTCTGGTGATAGCAGGCGTTCATTGTCACTCAGGTCTGGGCGCACGCTAACCTTGGCCCGATGGCTGAATGTTAAACCATCTGGCAAAATATCACATTTCGACAATAGGCCTTTTCTGTATAGATGGGGCGGAGGGGGCAGTGCTGGGGTGCTGGGGAACCCCTTAGGCGTGGACAGTGGACGGGGCAGGGTCCAGGATTCCGACTTTGAATGTAAGGGGTAGGGATGGATCTGGGGGCCTGCTCCTTAAAATAGAAGTCGGCCCCAAAACCAGCACCCCCCCCATTTCCAGAGCCCGAGTGGGGGAGGGGGCTGCTGCCACCCTGTGAAGACTCTGGCATCCTCCCTGTCACCCTTTCGCCCTTTCGGTGGGTTTTGTTGTAATTAGACAAGTCGTGACAAATATCCATTGCCCTTTGGCTGGGGAGCCGTGAGGAGTCCTGCCTGGAAACCCAGCCTCCTTCCTTCACTGGGGAGCCATCATTAGGCAACAGAAGAGTTCACGGGCCCTTGATTCAATAAAGACCCTTTTATGATGTTGGTTTTTCCCAGAAAAATAGCACCACTTTGCCCCGTTGACTGCATTGAGATGTGTAATCGTATTAGGCTGAGCGGCCCCGGGGACGGAGGCTACGTCGTTAGGGTTTTCACCAAAGCCTGTTCCGGGCTTCAGAGGAAAACAGTGTCCTTGGGAAAAAAACACACAAAAAAACAAGAAACGTGTTGGAGGATTTTCTCTGTTGGCGTTTAAAGGACGTTGTCTTCCATCAGGGTGAGAAGTGACCCAGGATACAAACCAGAAAGTGAGACTGACTCGCGGGCCAGGGTCAGTGCAGCCCTGCCCGGCCACGCGAGCTCAGGCAGGCGGGTAGCACGCGGCTCGCAGAGGGTGCCTGTGTCCTCTCCACCAGGAGCTGGGATTTCCCAGCGTGTGTCCTTGTCCCCCGTGATGGCAGGACTGCAGGGGGCCGTTCTCTGCCTATCCCGGCAGGCAGCCCCACCAAAGGCAGTGCTGGAAGCCCCGGCGGCTTCCCGTGGTTGGGAGGATTCACCTAGTCCCTGCCCACAACACTAGACACACCTCCCAGGCGTTTGGCATCGGGCAGAATGCAGGTCCCCTCCCCACACAGCATCCCCTCTTCACTTACCCCCAGAAGACACTGTCGGGTCAGGCAGGTGAAAAAAATGTTTCCCGATCCCTCCTCAAAACCTTCCCAGGTCCGGGGTTCGGTAGAGATCCTCAGGGATGTCCAGAACCTCTTCCCCAATTTTGGGGTGTAGAAATCGCACTGAGGAGATTTCCGGGAGTCATTCGTAGGAGTGCCCTATTACGAAACCGAGGGTAGGACATTTCAGAATGCTAAAGACACGGTGCATTAGAAAGGGGGGAACCCATTTAATTCCGGGGTGTCTGATGGGGTTTGTTCCTGAACTATCTTTTCGGAGATCATCCTTTAGTGCAGAAGAGCTGCATTTTATAGGAGGTGGTTCCATTTTATAGGATGGTGTGTATTAAGGTAGTTTTTCAGTATGACTATCTTAAACTTTGAGGTGATTTTTTTAACTTCTATATTTCCCATTACAATTGACATTTGATATATTAGTTTCAGATGAAACCTTTATTGTCGAAAGTATTACATTACATATGTCTCCTCCCTCCCCCCCCCCCCCCCCCGCCAGCCCTCTCCTGCGCCCCCAGCACAGACCCTCACCCTACTGGGTGTTTTACACTCTTTGGAAGACGTGCCATTAAATTATATATATGTATATATACATGTATATATAAAATATTTTTTGTTTTTTTCACCCAAAGGAGTGTAATTGCCACATATGAAACCAGATTATACAATTGGTACATTTTTCTAATTAGCTGTCAGAAATTTGCAATGAGATAAATTATTTTAGATTTCCAAATGGAACTTTGACAACAAGGAGGCTCTGAGGAAAATTAAGGGTTTTCCGTTTTGGCTACCACCCACTCACCTGCTCCCCCAAAACACCGATGTGCCTGCCCGCCCGGCAGCAGCAGCGACCAGAATATGTCTTCATTGTCCTCGTCCCGAGTAAATGGAGTTGGAAAAATGACTTATGTTGGCTCTTCTCTGCCCCTGACAGTGGAGCAGGCAGGTAGATGTCTTGCTACATTTTTTCAGTAAGAATGGTAGTAGCTGTTCTTTGGAGAAGAAATTCTGGGGACGTGAGTTCATCCCGTTGGTATTTTCTGTGTGCCTTGTGTGTGTGGGGGGGTGGCTGTCTGCAGGGGTGGGGATGTCCAGCCGAGACCAAGGAACAGAGTCCAGACCCGGCGTTCACACTTGTAACTGCAGTACTGACCCACAGTCCTTTCTCCGAAACTCTGAACTCCAAGAAACTATGAAAACCAAAGGTCATTTGGAAACGAATTTTGTGGGGAAACCTGACCCGAACTGACTTGAGACTCCGCGTAGTACAGTCTGTATTTATCTCGGCGAGTGTGAATATCCATGGGTTTCGCTGCAGACAGGAATGCGTTTGATTATGGGTGCGTGTTGTATAATGTGTGGTGTATGTACCACACTGCTTTCTAAAACCTGGAAGATTCTGGAAGGTTAGGGGTAACAGAGAGCAGCTCTGTGCCAGAGCTGGGGGCAGACTTGCAGCTGGCCAGGGCTTTGCTCCTTCTGCTTTAGGAGCAGCCTGTGGCTGAATGAGGGGCCAGCTGAGCGGTGGCCCTGGGAGCCCTGCCCCCACCAGGCCTTGAACTCCATGAAGGCTCAGCCCGTCTCACTCATCTCAGTGCCCACCGCATGCTAGGTGAATGCTGTACAGGTCAGAGCAAGGGGTCAGCAAACATGATTCGTTAAGGGCCAAACTTTAAATAGTTTAGGCTTTGAGGCCCACGGGATCTCTGTTGCAACTCGTCCGCTCTGCTATTGTGGCGTGAAAGCAGCCATAGATAATACATCAATGAGTACCCTTGTGTTTTAATAAAACTTTATAAAAACAGGCGGAGGGCCTGGTTTGGGTCCACAGTGTGCTGACTCCTTGGGAGAAGGATAAATGTGTCCTTAACAATAGACTCTTTTCTTCCCCATATGTTAGTCCTGCTGTCTGTCTGCCTCCCCCCGGCCCCCTCAGTGGCGGTAGAGGTTGCAGCCTGAGCACTCCCCCCTGGCTCAGGCTCCTGGACAGTCTGGAAATGTGGGCCAGGGAAGGCGCTGGCCTCGGCAGCGGGAGCGTGTGTTCGTGTGGACAGATGCATTCGGGCGCCGATCCAGCCTTGCTGAGGGGCACTCAGACCCCCACCCACGGATGACTTTTCGGGGCTGAGCCAACCCCCAGGAATACTGGCCGCCAGCACCACGCCAGCAGGGCTAGAGAGTGAGGGTTTAAGGTGTTCTTAGCCAAAGAATTTCTGGTGGAGAGATTGTTTATCGTAAATTCAGGGGCTCTGATGGATGAGATTCAGGTCTCCAGGCTTTGTTCACCCCGGGTCTGATCGGCAGCGAGTCCAAGAAAGCTTTCGGATTTAGCCGAGCCCTCTAGCTCCCACCTCCATGGTGGGCTGGCCTAGGGCGGGACCCTGCAGAGCCCTGGCCCCTAAACTGAGTGCTGGGAGTGCCAGCATCCCTCTGCCCAGCCCCACCCAGCTCTCTGTGCCAGGGACGTTGGCCCCTAACTGGAAGCGGACCTGGCTCTTCAGGCCCTGGGGCCAGACCCTCACAGCCAGCCCCAGCCGCAGCCTTGTATGTGCCCAGCGGCTTCTCTGTCGGAGAGATTCCCCAAGTTATGCTGGGACTACTGCCCTCTGCCCGACCACCTCCTTCCCCAGGCAGGGTGGGAATGGCTCATAGTTTCCTTTCTAGAGCAAGTTCCCAATCAGGGTGATGTCTGAACTGTGTTCAGAGTGGAGCCTGCTCACTCTGCAGCCGCCCCTGGAAATCCTGAGAGCTTTTCAGCCCCCAGCGGCAGGGGGCAGCGCCTTGCTCGTCGATGTGCTCGGCAGAAGCCGGGCAGAGCTAAGGGCTCCGGGAAGGCCCGAGGAGCTGGTGTGTTTGGCGACGGGTTAACTCTGTGTCAGAGCCAAGCCCAGGTGGTCACCTTTATCCACTCAGCACGGCATGGGGAGGGGAGGGCCTCTGACCATAGCCCGGAACAGCCCTCCTGACCTCACCTTGTTCCTGAGCACCTAGGCCAGACCCTGCCTGAACCACGGCCATACGGTGGCCCAGAGCAGTGGTTCTCAAACTCGGGTGTCTCTGAGAACCGCTTGAGGAACCTGTTAGGACTGCAGACTCCCTAGCCCCCAGCCAACCTCGGGCTCTAGAATCGGCATTGTTAATAAGTGTGTGTGATACAGGTGGTCCCAGGACCATGCTGCCTCCGGGCTGATAGGGAAAGCAGTGTGAGGATGAGTGGGGTGGGGGGGGGAGGCGGAAGGGGCCCAGAAAAGCACCCAGAAGAGGTGAGTAAATCTTGAAGAAGAAAGCAGAGGATGGTCTTGATAGCTTACCCAATCAAATGCTTCGTACCAGGCACGCTCTCAGCCTCTGATGGGAATGGACTCATTTAATCCTCCAACAACCCCACTGATCGCAGAAAGGACCAGACTGAAGCCCAGAGGGGTGGGGCAGCTTGCCCAGGGTTCTGTGGCTGGTACGTGGTGAACCGGGTCTCACCTTCTGACTCCATCCCACTGCACTGGGGCCAGGGCGCCCCAGGCCACGGCACCAGCTCACACAGAGGCAGTGCAGACCCGGGGCTGTGGAGTAGGCAAAGCATGAGGGGGTGTTGCTGCTGAATGGCTCAGATCCTAGTGTGTGTGGACAGCTTGGGGTTTGCTGGTGGTGTGTATCGCCGTGACCTTGGTTAGGGCAGGAACCTTTGGGTGAGGTGACAGTTGCTGTGATGTCATTTTGAAAGGGCTGAGGCCGTGGCTGGGGTTCCCAGCGTGTTTCCTCGCAGTCTGAACACGACAGGACCTGGGGTGTGGAGTGAAGGTGCAGGCCGTGCTCAGGGAGCAGCCAGGGGGAAGAATTCTCCATGGCCAGAGCCCTGCCCAGCCCTTGGGGTCTGATGGGGAATGGGGAAGATGCTGGGAGAGGGAATCCGCTCTCGTTAAGGAGCCAGCTAAGAGCTTTGAATCCTTCTTCCCTTTAATTCTCACATCCCCCTGCAACCTGGGCTGATCTAGTCCTACTTTCAGGGGTGAAGGCAGAGAGAAGGCTGATAAGCAGGTGGAGGCCAGGTCTGTCCTTCGGGGACTGTGCTTTTCACTATAGCGGGGTCAGCCATGTTCTGAGTGGCCTCGGGTCCTGCCACACAGCTGGACCGATGACCAGGCCCCAAGGGTATGGTGCCAGTCTGGTTGGGGAGGCTCCTGGTGGTCAGCTGGGCAGACTCCAGCCCAACCCGGGCTCTGGGTAGAATGGCCTGGCTTCAGGGGACTAGTTACCTGAGTGGTTGCATTCCTTGTGGTGGAGTTCAGAGGAGTCAGCGCCCTGGGTTCTGTGGACTGGCCTCCTGTCGGGGGCCCTGATGCTAGGATTGAGCTTCTGCTGCCCAGAGGACCTGGGGGCAGAGGGGAGCACGGCTTAGAGGAGGACCCTAGATAAGGCGTGGATTCCGGAAGCCCTTTCAGCCTCTCATAAGCAGCACAATCAGTCACAGCCCCTTCCCTGTCTTGTTGGCCACTCTGACCATCCCCTCACCGTACCCCAGTGTCTTCCAGCCTGCGCCTCCCAGCTCATTGATTTGAACCTGGAAACTGTGGGGACACACGGAAGTCTTGGCTCAGCATAGGCTGTTTTGGTGGAGGAGGGGGAATGTCTGACTCCCGGCTACGGCCCCTGGGAAGCTGTTGCCTTCTGCAGAGGGAGGGCTGTGCTGTTTCCCAGTTTTGCAGCCTCTTGCCTCTCACCGGGGACAGAGGGTCCGTGACTGTAAGCTTTTCAGGAACAGTGGGTGTGACAGAGCTGAAATGCTCTCACTTCCTCTTATGCTTTTTCTTTGAAATGGGAGAGACAGTAGTGGCCTCCTGGGCCCATTTTACAGACCGGGTAACTGAGGCCACGGCTGCTGGAGGGAAGCTGAGCCAGGGCCGGTCCCTCTCAGAATCTTGTGTCTTTAAGTTCTTGTTTGAAGAGGGTTTAGGGCAGGGGTGGGCAAACTTTTTGACTCGAGGGCCACAGTGGGTTCTTAAACTGGACCGGAGGGCCGGAACAAAAGCATGGATGGAGTGTTTGTGTGAACTAATATAAATTCAAAGTAAACATCATTACATAAAAGGGTACGGTCTTTTTTTTTTTTTTTTTTAGTTTTATTCATTTCAAACGGCCGGATCCGGCCCGCGGGCCGTAGTTTGCCCACGGCTGGTCTAGGGAGAGGAGCGGCTGGTGTCTGGCTGGGGTTGGTCTCCGGGGCACGTCCCAGGGTTCTCTCCTACCTGAACCAGGCCTGGAGCCTGCAGAAGTCAACGCCAGCTCTTCTGGTTGTGCGCCAGCGTCAGGCCCGGGACTGTCATTTAGGAGGTGGGTCTCTGCAGGGGAAGACGGGGCCTGGCAACCCTTCTCCTGGTCGCACCGCATCCTCTGGTTCTTGGGCTGCCCTTGTCCACTTGCGATTCCGCCAAGACTCTAGTCCACGGCTGCCTGTGGGCAGAAGGCACCAGGTTCTGACTTGTCTGGGTGGAGCAAAGACGAGTCCTTCCTGGGCGTGCCCTGGGGCAGCGAGGCCAGCCACTGGCCAGACCAAGCATTGGGGAGAATTGTGCCACTGTGGAGACCCGCGGCCCCCTACCCAGCAGAGCGTCCCCTGAGCGGTGGGGGGGTGGGCCAGGGTCACGTGAGGGGACACCATCTTCACGCACCTGCCAGCCAGTCGACTGCGAACTCACCTGGAGTTGTCAAGGACAGCAAGAAAAATAAGGGACTTTCAGGGGCAGCTGTGTTTTCTGACTCAAGTCATAATGCCCCTAAAAATCCTTATTGCTCTTGCAGTGGGCATCGGGCAGTGGCTGGCAACCCACCCCTCACCCACCTGGCCGCTGAGGGATGGGAAGGGCTTCCAGGGGTCCAATTGAGACTTGCTGATTGTTAAAACGCGTTCGTTGGGCCGATGCATTGCCTTGCATGTGTTTTGACCATTGCTTGGTGGGGGATTGGGCATCCAGCTAGTCCTGCATGGATTGGAGAGTCTCCTGGGTTTGTGCGGGTGAAGGTTCAGAAGGGCCCAGCTGCACATGCAGGGCACGAGGAAGGGCGGCCTTGGGGCCAGGTAGGTCGAGGGCCACAGTGTTGGGCTGGCTGGGTGCCCCGTGGGCAGGAACTGGCACTGTGTCTTAACGCAGAAAGAGCCTCAGTTCCCTCCCTCAGACCCCGTGAGCTGGCCAGTTTGCAAACACGCCTGCAGGGGGTTCAAGCCTCCCCTCCCCTCTCCCCTCAGGTGACCCTGGAGCTTGCTGGGTGTTTTCTCTCCCTATTTCACTTCCTGAATCTCCTCCATTCTCAGTAGGTGCCCCCAACCCCACCTCTTCTGTCCCCACCCCCACAGATATTTCGGTTAAGCCAAGGCCTTGAGTGGGGATTGTTAAGCAGCCAAAATATCCATTTGTGACATGCGCACCCCCCCCCCCCCCCTCCCAACCCAGGAACACCAGTCCACAATCAGGTCACCAACCCACCCTGGCTGCCGTGGCTGGGTTGGTTGTGGTTCCATGCACCAAAAAGTCCCTGGTTCGATTCCTGGCAAGGGCACATACCTAGGTTGCAGGTTCAGTTCCTGGTCTGGATGCATACGGGAAGCAGCTAATCGATGTTTCTCTAAAATCAATAAAAAACATTTTTTTTAAAGTCACCAAATCCCACAGCAACAGAATCTTCCTGTCTAGCTGAGGCTGAGCCGTGGGCTGCCCGTGGATGGACAGACGAGGCAGTGAACAGGCAACAAGCCCCATCTTGTGTCCCGTTGACCTACCGGTCAGCAGGGGCGAGTCACCCTCCAGGTATTTCTCAGGTTCCCTCCCAGGTGCTGACTCGAAAGCTCTCATCACTCAAGAAGACCGTATGTGGAACCTTGACCGCCATGATCCTCATTCCTGGCCAGCCAGGCCCCTTGCTACCCGGGGCCCGATCGTCTGAGCCTGCCTCCACACCAGCTCTCCCAGACAGTTTCTAAGGAGCTGGATTTGCACCGGATCCTCCTCATTTTACTGCCCCAGGGGAGGGGCAGCTCCAAGGTAAAGTTATCAAGGGGCTGTGGGAGGTGTATATCCTGCCCTGGTAAGCGGTAGGTGTAGCTTCCGTGGAATGAACTTCTCACAGATTACAGTGGACACGGGGTCATACACCGAGTTCCATCCTCATCAGCTAAGCATTTGCTAACTTCAAATTAATTGTCCCGCCCTTCTATCTCCCCCAAAACTCCTTGTTCCTAAGCGTGCTCCTCAGTCTTTACCCCAAAACATTTGCAAAAGACGCTGTATCAATTTTTGAAAAGGCAATACATCAAAAATAAAACACACCCCCTGTTACAAAAGAACTGCCTTGCGCGGAAGAACATTTCAAAAATACTAAAGGATGAAAAAGGCTCATAATGTCTGCTAATGAAGTACATCCTTCCAGCACTTTCCCCTGTGCGTGTACACCCCCGTCCAGTTAGCAGGACTGAGGCTTTTAAAACGGGCGAGGCTCGTCACCCATTTGAGTGATGGCTCTGTGCCCTTGGGAGCCAGAAAGTCTCTATTTTCTCTTTGCCACGTGGGCTGATGGACCATGGGCTGAAGCGTGCCTCCAGCCAGGGAGCTCAGAGACCTCACCTCGTTGGAGGGTGTTGGAGCAGCACTGGGTCTCTCCAAATGGATGAAGTTGTTGAGGAGGATGCTAGAAATGGGGGCTGTCGCATTGCTTCTCCACCTTAGTCACCCGAGACTCACTGTGTTAAAAAACACACACTCCACGGCCTGGGCCCCACCCCTGACCAATTGGCTCTGAATTGTTGGGGGTTGGCATCTGTGTTTGTTTTCCAGATGGTCCTCAGCTGATGCTGTTAAGCAGCCAGAGCACTCTCCACTATCTGCCCACAAGTTAGAGGCAGGAGAAGGCTGCTCCAGCTGTGCCCCCAGAGGCGGATCAGGCGATGTGACCATTTGCAGTTGGCAGACTTTCACTTCCTGTCTTTTCTCGGCTGCTCAGAGCCATCCTTTGATCCTCATTTTACAGAAGGAAGACAGAGGCCAAGGAGATCAGGAGACTTGCCCGAGGACACACAGCTAGGATGTGGCAGAGGTAGGGTTGAGGTCTGCGGCTCCTGACTCCCAAGGTCAGTGCTCTGTCAGTAACTGTTATTTGTATTTAGCTTATATAGTTATAACAAGCATATCAATGCTTACTAGCCCATAGGTTACTGTGATGATGAAATACTGGAGGTGGGTGGGTGCCACTATCTCCTGGAGGGTGTGTCTGCCTCACAGGGAGACTGGGGGGTTGTCCCTCAGTTTCCCCAGTGCTGCGTGCACTGGCCAGCCTGGACCCGCAGCCCGCCCCACTGCCCCATATTCAGAGCATGCAGGGGGCATGAGGCCCACTGGTTTCCTGCTCACTGCCTGGACAGAGGCATCTCAGGAGCACAGCCTGCGTGGGGCTTGCTCATCCGGGCCCTTAAGGATCAGGACCCCTACTGGGGTCCATAGGCCTACTGTGCCTGCCCCCCTCTCTTTCCTACAGAGCTGGACTCCGAGGACCTGAGGGTCAGCTGGGCAGGATGCCAGTGCAGGGAACTATCGGGCAGGCTCATTGTCAGCTCCAGGAAGCGGTCGGCTGTGCCCGGGCAGGGCTGCAGGCCGGAGGGCCAGCCTGCCTCGGACATGGCGGGTGGAGACAGGAGGTGGGAGCCCAGAACACCACTTTCCCAGGCTCCGGGCCAGGCCCACGGGCTTCCTTTGGCCACACCTTCCCTCGCTGGGCCTTGGCGCTCTCCTTCCTCCGTCTGGCTCTCGCCCTGCTCCCCGCCCAGCTCTTTGCGGCAGAGTGCACACTCTTGGCAACGACACCCATTTAACCTGCTTCCCAGAAAGCCGGATGGCCAGGCAGGCCTGCTCAGCCAGCCCCGTGATGGAAAACAGGGCGGTGAGCCCCCCTCAGGCTTCTCTTGCCCGTATTCCTTGGGGGCTGGATTGGGAGAGAGTTCTGGACCGCCTCGGCTTTCCTGGGTCAGGAATAATCTCAGCTCAGTTAGCAGCCTGGAGCAATCAGGCTGAGCCACGAGCTTGGAGCTCCTGGAATTGGGGCAGGGCAGGGGAGACAAGCCTTAGCCAGGAGTCTGATCCAGGGCAGCCACTTAGCAGGGTCCCTGGGTAAAGCCCCATCTCTTTGAGCCTGTTGCCTCATTGGGCACAAGAGTGCCTGTAGGACGGTGCTACACTGTAGGCGTATTCTGACTATAGATATGAAGTTGTCACTCCCTTCCCTTCACCCGAGAACTCTGGGTGGGGTCTGGCATGGGGAAGATGCTCACTTAACGCCAGGTGCACTGCTCAGGAAGTGAGGTTTGAGTGTCAGCGTGCTGGGTGGTACCTTATTGGCCTTGATCTCTGAAGGGACCCCCTTTTGTCAGCTTTCTCTTTGGCCTTCCTGCCCAGGATGGTGGTTCTAAATTGATAAGCTAGAGCCCTCACCCCTTTGCCCTGCATTCTGGCCCACAGAGGCATCCTGTACCTCCTCAAGTTCATCCTACAAGTCCGGATGCTCAGTTCCAAAGCATTCCCTCTGGGCCTGGGCCAGAGTAGCTGCTACAAAGCTCCTCCCACCCGCCCACCTCCTCAGGGTGCAGACAGCCCAGCACAGGCGGGAAGGGCTTTCTGGTGGGGAAGAGGTTAGCACTTGATTTCTGTCTTGACTCTTGTATCTAACAGGCAGAGCCCTGTGACATCACAGAAAAGCAGCCTTGGAGGACCTCGAATGAGTCTGGGGCCTGTCCCTGACGACCTGGCCACTGCAGAGGCGCCTGGAGGTAGGAAGAGTTGATGACATTGCCCCGGGGATGTGGAGAGAGGTGCTGGCCAGCATCCATGGCCCTTCTGACAATACCTGTCTTTTCCTTCAGAGGATCACCCCTCCTCCACCAAGTACCCCTGGTGTTCAGGTGGGGCCAGTTCCACCCCCTGGCTTGAGAGGCAGGCACGTGTCCCAGGATGGACGCTGAGACTTCCCCTCGGGACTTTTGCAGTGACTATGAGGAAAGAGGCATTCGGTTTTTGTGGGAGTTGCCAAGCTTGGAACTGCTGGTGGCCATCCTGTTCTCTGCTTGAGGATAAAGCCAACAAGGAGCAAAGAGAAGGCGAGTGTATTCTATCCAGACATCAGTAAGCCCCTGGATCAAGCCATGCCTGAAGCCAACTGCAGCCCTGGACTAACCTGATTATATGAACCAATGCCGTTTTCTCCGAACACTGTCTGGAGTTGGGTTTCTGGCATAGAAAGGGTCCTAAGAATGGCAATGGTTTTCTTTGCTCTCATTTTTAGAAAGTCACCCTTGAGGCATACTTTACATGCGATAGATTTCACCCATGTTAAGTGTCCAATTCATAAGTAGTTACAGCCTTGTAACTATCACCAGCATTCAAGTTCCCTCCTTCCCCTTTATGGCCCATTTTCCCAACTCCAGAGAACCACCGACCTACCTATCTTCTAAAGGTTCTTTTTGCCTTTTCTAGAATTCCATATAAATATCACATAGTGTGTTCTCTCCTGTGTCTGCCTTCTTTTAGTCAACATGTTTTGGAGATTTATTCATGTTGTTGCGTGTACCAATAGTTCATTCCTTTTTGTTGCCAAGTACAGTGGGGCCTTGACTTACGAGTTTAATTCGTTCTGAGACCGAGCTCGTTAAGGAGCTCGTTAACTCAAATTACTTTATCAACGGAATGCAAAAAATCGGCGGAGAGACAGCTGGTATCTCAAAAAACTCGTTAGTCGGGACACTCGTAAGTCAAGGCCCCACTGTAGTGTTCTATTGTATGGACGTACCACAGTTTGTTTATCCATTTATGGGATGATGACCATTTGGACTATTTCCAGATTTTGGCTACTGTGAATAAAACTGTTATAACAGTCATGTGCAAGTCTGTTGTGTGGGTATGTGTTTTGATTTTTATGTCTGGATACCAGTCTCATTTTATAGTTGAAGAAGCAGGTTCAGAGCGGTAGAATGACCTGTCCAAGGTCACGCAGCCGATGGGCCCCGTGGCTTGCGAAATGGCGCATGGTGTTTGGGTGTTCCTGATAAAGGGCCTCCTGGGATCCTGGTGTTCAATGGGATGGACTGTCAAGATGAGCTGTAGCCACAGTCCTCACCTTTTCATCCCCCTCAACCGATGTTGTTTTTCCCGTGTGGATACCACAGTTGAAGGATTACATCTACTAAACAGACTTCATTCATAAAGCCACAATCCACTTCCCCAAATGTCTTTCTTAAACTTGTAAAGACCAACTACGTGTCTGAGCTGACAGTCACTGTGAGCAAGCTCGGATGAAGTCATGGAGTTGAGATCCAGCCAAAAAATGAAGATCTTTTTTTGTTTTTCCCCTTGGGACCAACAAATCATGGATCCATCCCAGAAGTCCAGAGGATGTGAAGTTGATAATTCCCGATGTAGTCCAGCCTCTCATTTCCCAGGTGCTCCAGCCGGGTCTTCTTGGTCTTCACTCTGCTCAGGTCAGCCCTTGGAGGTCAAGGACAGTGTTTTCCCGATGCTCATGTAGTGACCTCACCGTGGGCCACATCCCTTGGGACTGAGTCTCCCCTGGGTCCAGCTGTGCTGACCCCACCTGCAGGCCTTCCGGTTTTGTGAGCCAATACATCCTTTCCTTCATCTGAGGCAGCTTGCAATGGAGAGTCCAGGCTAACACAGCTTAGCCAGGACAGCACCCCAAGTCCTACCCAGGTAAGATCAAGACCTCCAGTCCAGCTGACCTCCTAGGGGTCAGACACTACTCACCGCTTTGCATGCATTACCTCCAGTCCTCTCAACAACCCAGGTGACAGACTGTTACTCCCCTCTCACTGGGAGGGTAACTGGGGCATGGAAAAGTCACAGCACGAAGCTAGAAGGTGGCTGTATAGCACGCATCTTGCATCCCTCTAAGATTCTCTCAGCTCCCCTGTCCATCACACTCCTGTTTGCTCTGCCTCCATGGTTGATAGACTCCATGGGATCCTCACAGATCCACACCCGAAGCTGACCAGCTGCCTTCCCAGAGCCTGAGCCGCCCCCCCCACCCCCCCGACCAGACCACATCCCAGGATAAGGGGGCTGATTCCTGAACAGCTGCCAAAGGGGCTGGAGAACTCCGCCCAGAGAGTGGAGGGAGTCAGTTCTTGGATGAACTCTGAGCAGTAGGAGCCGAGGTGGGAGGAAGAACTCCTTCTCCCAGCCTGGGGCCCTTTGAGGCACACTTTCCATATGTGGTTGGTTGTAAAGCAGTAGCAGGATGGTTCTACGTCATCTTGCGCTGCTTCCCATCCCTCTCCACCTCCCCTCTCTTTTCCCTCACTTGCTGCCCTGGAATTCCACCTCCACGTTAAAAGTCTCAGCACTTAATCCCTTGCTAAAGGCTCTGTTTTCCAGGGAACCCAAGCAGTCTGGCTGCTGGGTCTGCACCACCTGCTTCAGCGAATGTTGAACGAGAGGATAGATGTCATTGCCGTTGCCGTGGGGCTTGGGGAGTGGCTAGGGGGCAAGGATGACGCCTCATGCGTCAGCTCGTTCCCGTTTACCACTCCCCTTCATTCACTAGGTCGAGTCAGTGACATTGTCTCTGACCTCCTGCTGTAGTTCAGAGGCTGCGGCCTCCCCCGCATCTGCTCTGTCTGGTACAAAGGAATCCATGCTCCTCCACTTACTGGGCATGCAAACGCTGGCAGGTACTCGGCCTCTCTGAGCCAGCCTCTGCATCTGTGCATGGGACCACACGGCCTCATCACATAGGACTGCTGGGAGGCTCATAGACACTTAGTGTTGTGCCTGGAGCATAATAGGTGTAGGGCCTTGCGAGCGGCCTAGTGACAGCCCTGCTCTCTTTTGGACACCACCTTCCTTCGTTCTCAGTCCCTGTCCCGCCCATCCCTGGGCCCTATCCCACACCTACCGCCAGACCCCGGCCAATCAGCACATCCCAGTACTGACTGCAAGTGCTGGCTCAGGCCTGGGCATCAGACCTAAGTTGAACCGGTCCCTCTAACAGCGCCCCAGAGTTTCTGGAACAATCAGGAAAGAGGTGCTTCCTCTTCGCTGAGATCATTAGCCTGGAGCTACCATGCGGCCGTTGGAGAAGGAAGCCAGGAGAGTGAAGTCAGGAGAAAGCAGAGCCAGGAGATGGAGTGGACCCGGAGGCCTGATGATATCTTCGGAGCGCTTGGACCCAGTCGTACCAGAAGCCAGTTAGCCCCTGGTATTTTTAGAAATTAATACTTAAACCAAAAATGTCCTTTTTAGTTGGCTTAAGCTGTTTTGAGTTGAGTTTCTATTAAGACGGAAATGGTCTTGACTAATACAGGTGGTTCCCTGTAAAAGGTTGCTACTGTTATCACAATTCCTTTCCTGGTGTAAGCACATTAGCTGGACGATGCCACCATGGGGATGCACTGTCCAGGTTCTCCCAGGGGCCACTGCCACTCTCACACATGACACCTTGGATCTCAGCTCCCAGAGGGCAGGGGACTCATGTTCGCTGCTGCCCCAGAGTAGGAGGCTCACAACATCTGTTGAATGAACAAATGAAGCAGGCCCATTGCCCACTGTCTCCTCCAAAGTGCCCTGCCTTCTAGTCCCCAGGCCGGGTCCACATTTGCCCTCTCTGCTTGTCCTTGACGGATACTTGAACCCACTGGGGCGTCTTCCAGGAGTCTGTCTTGGCAAACTGAGCTCTTATTTTCAATGTTCTCTCTAGGGCTCATTTCTCCCTTTACCCATTCATATATTCAGTTTTAAAATCTATTAAAAACATCCAGTCTAGATCCCTACCTTACACTACTCTCAAAAATTAATTCGAAATGGATTAAGGACTTAAATGTCAGACCAGACACTATAAAACTCCCAGAAGAAAACATAGGAAATTGTCACATGGGTCTTGACAGTGATTCTTGAATATGACACCTAAAGCGCAAGCAACAAAAGAAGTAGACTGCAGCAAACTAAAAAGCTCCCAAGAGAGAATCTTAAAAGCAGCAAGAGAAAAGCAGTTAGTTACCTAGAAAGGAGCACTCATATGACTGTCAGCTGATTTCTCAATAGAAACTTTTCAGGCCAGAAAGGAGTGGCAAGAAATATTTAATGTGATGGATCTACAATCAAGATTATTTTACCCAGCAAAGCTATCATTTGGAATTGAAGGTCAGATAAAGTGCTTCACAGACAAGAAAAAGCTAAAGGAGTTCATCACCACCAAACCAGTATTACATCAAATGTTGAAGGGTATTCTTTAAGAAGAGGAAGAAAAAGAAGAAGAAAAGATAAAAATATGAATAAAATGGCAATACATACATATCAACAGTTGAATCTAAAAATCAAAATAAACGAGTAAGAAATCTAATGAACAAAATAAACTGATGAATAAAATAGAATCAGAGGCATGGAAACATGGAACAGATTGACGAGTCTCAGAGGGAAGGGGTGAGGAGGTATGGGAAGAGATTAACCAAAGATCTATATGCATATATGCATTACCTATGGACGCAGACAATAGAGTGGTGAAGGCCTGGGGCGGGGCTGGAACCCTGTGGTAGGGGGGCAATGGGGGGATTGAAGGGGACCATCTCAATGATAAAGATTTTTTAAAAATAAAATACATTTTTAAAAAGCTCTGCACAGCAAAGGAATGGTCAACAAAATGGAAGGACAACTTATAGAATGGGAAAAATACTTGCAAATCAAATATCTGATAAGAACTAAATACCCCAAATATATAAAGAACTCATACAATTCAATAGCAAAAAAAAAAAAAAAAAGTAATCTAATTAAAATGGGCCAAGGACCTGAATAGGCCTTTCTCCAAAGAAGATAAACACATGGCCAACAACACATGAAAAGATACACAAGATCACTAATCATTAAAGAAATGCCAATCAAACCACAATGAGCTATCCCCTCACACCTGTTAGAATGACTATCCTTTAAAAAAGACAAGATTGCCCACGGTCTAATAAATGCTGGAGAGGATGCAGACAAAGGGGGGCCCTTGTGCACTGCTGGTGGGATTGTAAATTGGTTCAGCTACTATGGAGAACAGTATGGAGGTTCCTCAAAAAAATAAAAACTGTAATTACCATGTGATCCAGCAATTCCACTTCTGGGAACACATCCAAAGGAAATGAAAACACAATGTCAGAGAGATATATGCACCCCTGTGTTCATAGCAGCATTATTTACAATAGCCAAGACAATCTTTGTCCCAATGTTGGATGAATAAAGAAGCTGTAAGATATGTGTGTGTGTGTGTGTGTGTGTGTGTGTGTGTGTGTGTGTGTACACACAAGGGAATATTATTCAGCCATAATCCTGCCATTTGTGACAACATGGATGGGCCTTGAGGGCGTTATGTTAAGTGAAGTAAGTCAGCCAGAGTAAGACAAATACCATATGATCTCACATGTGGAATCTAAAAACAAAAAACAAACATAGAAAAAGAGACCGACTTGTGGTTACCAGAGTTGGGGGCTGGGGGGAGTGGATGAAGGTGGTCAAAATGTACAGACTTCCAGTTACAAGATAACTAAGTGCTGGTGATGTAATGTACATGATGACTATACCTAACACTGCTGCACGGGATATCTGGAAGTTGTTTAGGGAGTAAATCCTGAATTTTCATCACAAGGAAAAAGCATTTTTTTTTCCTTTTTTTGGTATGTGTATCTATATGAGATGATGGATGTTTACACAACTTACTTTGGTAATCATTTCATAATATATATATAAGTGACTATGCTGTACACCTTAAACTTACGCAGTGCTGTGTTTTAATTACATTTCAAGGAAACTGGGTGGGAGGGAGGCTGTCCATTACATGAGGTACACCAGGGAGAGACGCAAAAATGAATAATGCTTTGCCTGCCTTCAGGGAGCTTCTATTCTCATGGGGTGGTATGTTGACAATTTTCATACAATTAGGTTGTTTTAGGCATTTGGATAATGTTCTGGTAGTCTCCTGAAGGCTGGATAATGAAACAACTCTAAGGACTGTCTTGTTTTGTTTTGTTTTTAATTCTTTATTGTTTAAAGTATTACATATGTCTTCTTTTTCCCCCCATTGGCCACCCTCACCCCCCAGCACATGCCCTCACCACCCCCACCCCCCACCCCAGTGTCTGTGTCCATTGGTTATGCTTATATGCAGGCATACAAGTCCTTTGGTTGATCTCTTACCCCACCCCCACCCTCCCCTGCCTTCCCTCTGAAGATTGATGGACTGTTCAATGCTTCTGTGTTTCTGGATCTGTTTTTGTTCATCAGTTTATTGTTCCTTATATCCCCCATATGCGTGAGATCATGTGATATTTTTCTTTCTCCGACTGGCTTATATCGCTTAGCTTAATGCTCTCCAGGTCCATCCATGATGTTGCAAATGGTAAGAGTTACTTCTTTTTTACTGCAGTGTAATATTCCATTGTGTAGATGTACCATAGTTTTTTAATCCACTCATCTGCTGATGGGCATTTAGGCTATTTCCAAATCTTAGCTATGGTAAATTGCGCTGCTATGAACATAGGGGTGCATATGTCCTTTCTGATTGGTGTTTCTGATTTTTTGGTATATATTCCTAGAAGTGGGATTACTGGGTCAAATGGGAGTTCCATTTTTAATTTTTGGAGGGAACTCCATACTGTTTTTCACAGTGGCTGCACAAGTCTGTATTCCCACCAGCAGTGTACTAGGGTTCCCTTTTCTCCACATCCTCGCCAGCACTTGTTGCTTGTTGTTTGTTGATGATAGCCATTCTGACAAGTGTGAGATGGTACCTCATTGTTGTTTTGATTTGCATCTCTCGGATGATTAGTGACTTTGAGTATGTTTTCATATGTCTTGTGGCCTTCTGTATGTCTACTTTTGAAAGTGTCTTTTTAAGTCCTTTGCCCACTTTTTGATTGGATTATTTTCCTTTTATTAAGATGTATGAGTTCCCTATAAATTTTGGAGATTAAGCCCTTATTGGATATAACATTGGCAATGTTCTCCCATGCAATGGGCTTTCTTGTTGTTTTGTTGATGGTTTCTTTCACTGTGCAGAAGCTTTTTATTTTGATGTAGTTCCATTTGTTTATTTTCTCCTTAGTTTCCAATGCCCTAGGAGCTATAGCGGTAAAAGATATTACTATGACATATGGCTGATACTTTGCTGCTGATGGCTTCTTCTAGGATTTTTAGGATTTCCCGTTTACATTTAAGTCCTTTATCCACTTTGAGTTTAGTTTTGTGTATGGTGTAAGTTGGTGGTCTAGTTTCATTTTTTTTTTTTTTGCATGTATCTGTCCAATTTTCCCGACACCATTTATTGAAGAGACTGTCTTGCCTCCATTATATGCTCTTGCCTCCTCTGTCAAATATTGATTGAACATAATGGTTTGGGTCGATTTATGGGTTCTCTGTTCTGTTCCATTGGTCTATATGTCTGTTCTTGTGCCAGTACCAGGCAATTTTGAGAACCTGAAAATCTATGGCTTTTTTATACACCAATAATAATGAACTCACAGAAAGAGAAACAACAAAAACACTCCCATTTACCATCGCACCAAAAAAATTAAGATACCTAGGAATAAACTTAACTAAGGAGGTAAAAGACCTGTACTCGGAAAACTACAGGACATTGAAAAAAGAGATGGAGGAAGACATAAACAATTGGAAGAATATACCGTGTTCATGGATTGGTAGAAGCAACATCATTAAAATGTACATACCACCCCCATTAAAATACCAACGGCATACTTCACAGACCTAGGAAAAACTCCCCCAAAATTCATATGGAACAAAAAAAGACCGCAAATAGACGCAGCAATCTTGAGAAAGAAGAACAAAGTTGGAGGGATCACAATATCAGATATCGAGCTACATTACAAAGCCACTGTTGTTTTTTGGTTTTCAGCTAAGTTGAAACTAAGCAGTTTATTTATCGTCAAAGAAAATTCGGCACAGTGGGTAGGTGGCCCTGGGACACTGGGAAGGTAAGGAAGTGCAAGCTCTCAACTTCCCAAACCAACCTAATTGCTAAATTGAAATCTTTGACCCATTCTTCTGGAGAAACAGGCTCAGAGAGGTGAAGTAACTTCCCCGAGAAGGAATGGGGTCTGGCCCATTCCTATGTGCTGTAGCTGGGAGCCTCTGGGAAGCCATTGGAATCGATAGGACTTTTTGATGCCCCAGTTGGCAGTGTGTCATGGTCTGTTGGCTCCCATAGGATCCTGGGTGAATATCATATAGTTCTTTCCACAGTCTCCCTTGGGTGACAGCAATTCATTTCCTTGTTTCCACCTCCCACCCTAACTCCTAATAAAGGCTCCATGTTGCAATCATCTCTACTCTTCCACACCTTGTACCAGAGTCTGGCCCATGGTAGTCTCAGTGTCATTCATGGGCATCTGTTAGTTTGACCCCTAGCATGCCTTCTCCCTTTCTTCAATGACAGCCCCACTCTTCCCTCCAGAACTGCTCCTCTACCCCTCTATCTGGTCCTGGGGTTTTTAACCTTCCTGGCTACCAACTGGTCACGTGATCCTGGTGAGGCCAATCACAGTCCAGCACACCCTTGATTGGCCCAAAGGGTGGGCATGGGATCCAATCAAAACCCTTCCCTGGAAAATTCTGAATTTCCCTTCTTGGAAGATGAGCCGTAAATATCTGACTCCACAGAGATCAGTGGTCTGGGAGAAAGAGGCCCTGAAGCAGTCAGCTCAGATCAGCCCCTCTGTCTTTCCATGTTGATCATTGATTCTCATCCCCTTTTCAACTTTTTAATTATTATCAAAATAATATAAGAACATGGTTACAAAATATGGTACAAAAGAGCCTAGAAAGGAACGCAGCAGACTCACCCTATTCTTCCCTCTTCATTCCACAAACTGTTTACACTTTTCCTTTTCTATTTTCTCTACTGGTTTCCTCCCTAACTCTAGATAATATGCTTATATAGCTATTTCTTCATTTATAATTTTAGGCCAAATCTACTGATTTCTCTATAAGGTACATGTGAATTTAACTCACATTCCTACCTCCTTCTCGACTTTGAAATTTACAATACATCTACTATATATCTACTGACTATCTGTACATAAATATCTATTCCTTTTGTTTGACTTGAGGCGTTTTTCTTGGCCCATCCTTTTAAGGATAAGAGTAAATATGGTGTCCCTACCACCTCCTCTGCCTGTTTGCCTGCCACCTGGGTTGGCAATAAGTTTTCACGCTGTGTTATTGACATTCATGTTTTCTTTTGCTCCACAATCAAGTTTTTCCTGCTTCGTCCCCATGCTGACTGAAAAGACTGAAAGCCATGAAACAGCATTTGCATGATTATAATCGTGAAATACTGTTTACTGTATTTTATTATTTTAATCCTCACCTGAGGATATATTTTAATTGATTTGAGAGAGACACTGGTTGCCTCCCATATGTGCCCTGACCGGAATTGAACCTGCAACCTAGATATGTACCCTAACGGGGAATTGAACCTGTAACCCTTTGGTGCATGGGATGACACTCCAACCAACTAAGCCACCTGGCCAGCGCTATTTACTCTATTTTAACCAAAGCCAGTTGGACTGGGGTTTGAGTTGGGATGGCTAGCGTGTCTCCACTTACACACTCTCTGTTAAATTGGATGAGATGGACCCTCCTTCCCACACACCGCCGGGACAGAGATCCAGCAGGGCTGGCTTTGCGGGCCAGGGACCCATGCAAGTTACATAGGTCTGGCCCAGACTGGACCCTTCGCTGGTCTGATGTGTTGCTGTCACTTCCTTGAAATTCATAATCATTTTTCAACAAAAGCCCCCACAGTTTTGTGGCCAGTCCAGAGCTCACCACCTTGCTGATAGAGGCCTGAGCTTTCTGGGAAACTCTGTCCGCGGGCACCTGCTGGGCACTTGGGAGGAAAAGCAGGGTCCGTCGGCAGGTCCTGAAGCAGCCATGAGACATTAAAGTGAGAGGCCGCAGGCCTTACGTTGGCTTGTGAATGTAACCATCGGAGAGGCTGGGCTTCTCCTAGGCCAGTGGTCGGCAAACTGTGGCTCGCGAGCCACATGCGGCTCTTTGGCCCCTTCAGTGTGGCTCTTCCACAAAATACCATGTGCGGGCGCGCACGTACAGTGCGATTGAACCTTTGTGGCCCATGCTCAGAAGTCGGTATTTTGTGGAAGAGCCACACTCAAGGGGCCAAAGAGCCGCATGTGGCTCGCGAGTTGCAGTTTGCGGACCACTGGCCTAGGCCCTTCTTACTAAAGGAAAAGTCCGTGAACTTGGGCTGCACAAGGGAAGTGGGATTATCCCTGCATGACGGAGAGCATCGAGGCTGGATGATCTGCCGGAGGTCCCATGGGTTCTCAGTGGCAGGTCCTCGATTTGAGGCCGGGCCCCTGATTCCCAGAACTGAGCCCCTCTGCTCCAGCAGGCTGCCTCCAGACCAGTCCTGCGCACAAGCCTGGGTTTGAGCTCTAGCCCTGCTCCCAGTGTGCTGTGTGCCCTTTAGTCAGGGGCCTGTCCTCTCTGGACCATTCACCCCACAGCCCACGGGGGGAGTGGATAAACTTTAAAAGTCCTTTCCAACAGAATCACTGCATAATCAAATAATAATAGAAAAGAGTGAAAATTTTCTAGACAGATTCCAGCTAATAAATGCAGAAAGAATGAATATGACACTATTTTGCAGTCCCTCCGAAATTAATTGCTTGAAATGGCTGCTAATATCACACAAAAAAGAGAGACTCAGACACCACGTACAACCCAATAGACCTCAATGCCCTCTAATGACATAGCCTTGCCAAAAACACAAAAATCGAACTTGAATCTGATCAAGCCTCTGCTTCGAACTACCGTTTTATGGGATAGAGGAACACATTCAACTCCGCCACAGGGCAGCAGCCGGCGAAGTCCAGCTGGACAAAACACCGAAAGACCAACAACTGGTTTCTTCCAATTAATAAATGAAAGCAAACAAAAAGAAACTCTCCAATAGAGTCAAACTGACAATTGCAATGCAACGTGCAAACCTTATTTGGATCAAAATTTAAACCAACTGTGAAAAAGCAAATACGTGACCACTGGAAATTTGAACATTTACCGGCTTTGTTTTTCTGTTTTTTTTAAAAAAATATATTTTTATTGATTTCAGAGAAGAGAGAGAGAGGGAGAGAGAGAGAGAAACATCAATGATGAGAATCATTGATCGGCTGCCTCCTGCACGCCCCTTACTGGTTATCGAGTCTACATCCTGGGCATGTGCCCTTGATAGGACTCGAACCTAGGACCCTTCAGTCTGCAGGCTGACATTCTATCCACTGAGCAAAACCGACCAGGGCTGGCTCTTTGTTAACATAGAAATTATCATTAATTTGTGTGTGTGATGATGATGTGATCATGGTTTCATTTTTTTGTAAGGAAGAGCCCTTTTAGAGATTTGCCGCTGACATATTTATGGGTGAAATGATATCATGCCCGGGATCTGCTTCAAAATGACACAGGAGGAGGGGTGTGGAGGGGGTGTGGGTGAGGCAGGGCTGATGACGGTCACAGCTGAGTGATAGGGATGTGGGGGTTTGTTACAATCTCATCTCTAGTTTTGTGTATAATTTGCAGATTTTTTTGTTTATTTATTTTATGTTAATCCTCACCCCAGGATATGTTTTTCCATTGATTTTTAGATATTGTGGAAGGGATGAAGAGAGAGAGAGAGGGGGAGAGAGGGAGAGGGAGGGGGAGAGAGAGAGAGAGAAATACGGATGTGAGAAAGACACATTGATTGGCTGCCTCCCGCATGTGCCCCTCCCTATTGGGGCTGAGGGTGAACCTGCAAACAAGGTGAGGTATGTGCCCGTGACCAGGAACTGAACCCAGGACCCTTTGGTCCACTGGCTGATGCTCTAACCACTGAGAAACACTGGCCAGGGTTAATTTGCAGTTTTTAGAAAGTTTTAAGAAGTTCCTCCAGGGGTCCAAGGTGGCCCAGGCTGACAGTGGGGAATTGAGGGAAGGATGGCCACCCCTTTTGGAGCAGGGCTAGGGGGCCGATTTAGGGGGAACCAGGCCTTGCCTCTCCCTCTCCACCTCCCATGGCCAGTCTGGGCCCTGAGTGTGCAGTCACTAGTGCCCAGGCTCAGATCTACAGGGTGGCTTTCTTGGTGTCTGATGAGCTCACACTGTAATTGTAGAATTCTGGCCCCAGCCCACAAGCCCAGCGCTCCCCTCCCCAGGGGATGCTGGCTCCACATTCCTGCACATCCTCGCCACAGCCACGTCAGGCCGCCGGCATGGGCGGGAGAAGGTGCAGCAGCTGGTGGGAGCTTCCGGCATTGCAGTCACGTTTCCCACGACACCCCTGGCACTGCAGTGTGGCCAGGCCCGTGTCCCCCACGGGAGTGGGCACCAACCACCTTGGTGCCAAATTTGATGTGTGACCACGACAAGACACCTCCCTCCCTGGGCCTTGGGTTCCCCATCTGACGGGCAGCTCAGTGTCTCTCAGTGGGCTGCTGCTGACCTTTGGATGGACAGTTCTTCACGGTGAACATTCCTGTCCCCAGCTCATTAGATGCCGGCATCAGTCCTGGTTGCTGTGGCAACACAAAGGTACCCAGCACATTCCCAACCACTCCTGCGATGCACACTATATGGATCTCTAAGGACATCACCAAGCCCATCGTCTGTGCATCCGTGTTTCTAGAACTTTCAAGACAACGTGGGGAAGGAACCGGCAAAAACTGTTCATGTTGCTCACAGTCTTGCAAGGAGATGATATTTGGATGGGTCTTGAAGTATAACTAGGAGCCTGCAAGGTGAGTAAGATATGGGGATGGGGTGAGGGGAACTGAGCACATTCTAGGTGGAGGGATCAGCCTGCTTGGAGAAGTGCAGACGTTCCCCGTGGCCCCGAGCTGTGGCCTGGGCTGAAAAGCCACACCACTGAGGTGCGGACAACTTCTGGATGACAGGGAATCGGCAAGGATTTTCAGACGGGGCAGGAGCACGTTTTCCCCGCCCAGTCCCTCTGGCCTGAGAAACCCTTGGCCTTCCACGTATGAATCAGAATGGGTCACTGTTCCTAGCAAGGACTCAGGGTCAAAACTGCAGCGTATCCAATTCTACAGCTGGGATTCCTTGTCCTAGGGGTACCGGGGGGGGGGGGGGGGGGGTGGTGGTGGTGGTGGTGGTAGACACTTGGAGGTGACAGGGAAGGAGGGGGCTGCTCAACCTTCTCAAATAATTGAAGAGGCGTGTGTGTGTGTGTGTGTGTGTGTGTGTGTGTGTGTGTGTGAATGTGAGAAATGCAAGTGTGGGTGTAAGTGAGTTTGTGCATGAGATTATGTGACAGAGTATGAGTGGGTGAATAGGTGTGGGAGTGAGTGTGTGTGCCCTCAAGCACACAGGTCGTTCATTCATTCATTCATTCATTCATTCATTCATTCATCTAACTAGCAGTGCCCAGCACACAGCAGTGAGCAAACACTAGCCTGGCCCTTGTCCTCAGGGAGCATAATCTAGTGGATCTAATGGGAGAGAGAAATAAACAAGAAAACAAAACCAAGCACATTCCATAAATTAGACTGTGCCCTGGGCTAGAAAGAAGACAGCTGCAGTGGGAGATGGAGAATATCGAGGTGTGAGTGGGGGGAACCGCTGGGTGCGGGGCTCCGAGAGGCGGCATTCTGCCTGAGAATTCTCCACGGACATTTGCTGGGCTTGGGCTTGGGCCAGCAAAGCTCTCTCCTTCCTAACAGGCCTTTGCTTTTTTGGGGGTGTTACCTCTTCTCCACCCCAGACAGAGCCCACCAGGCTCCCCCTCCCCTCCCCTTGAGGACAGGGGACCCCAGCGTGGCCAGGGAGGATCTCCGTCTCTCTGACTCTTGGGCAGAGCGACCAAGGGGCTTGGAGACCCCCTCTGCCTCCTGCCGCAGGTTCCTGCTCTGGGCCGTGCCTGCCCTGCCTGCCGCTTGGCCCTCTGAGCTGTCTGGGTTCCTACCCATGCCCAGGCCTGTTTCCCAGGCTGCCCAGGGATGTGCTGAGCGGGTGTGGGTGGGTCTATCTCGGTGTGGGCTTGGTTTTGGCTTTGACATTAGCAAAGCCAGAGCAAGAGAACCAATGAGGCTCCCTGGGTATCCCCCTCCCTTCCACTCAGGAGAGCGGGTGCTGTGCTTCGGGGAACCCGGCACCTCTGCCTGGCACACACCGTGCACACTCACTCCTGAGCCAGCCAGAGTGCCCAGCCCGCAGGCCTCTGGGGCAGGAAATGCCAGCGTTTCTCTCAGCCTCCCCAGGGGCTCCCCACCGCCCCAGCACTTCCTCTGGGCCAGGTCGGTGGTGCAGCCCGGGTCCACCGGGCGGGCCTCCTGCCGGGCTGTGACTCAGGGCTCAGCCAGGTGAGGCAGGATGTCAGCGCCATTCACCGGCCACGAGGAATCTCACTCTTCTATTTATAGGCAGTGCGACTGCTGGCCCAGCCGGGCGGGGAGGAAGTGGCCGCTGCTGCGGGCCAGGCAGGGGATGGGAGCAGCGAGTTCAGGCCCTGGATGCAGGGAGGCCTCCCCAGCGCCTCCGCCTGCTGGGGGGTTGCAGACTCACAGTGACTGGACCAGCTGCTCTCCCATTTCAGGAGGGTCCAGGCTAGGACAGGCCGGGACAATGAGCCCGGAGCCCACGCCGCCCAGGAACTGAGCAAAAGGAGGTGGTGGGCACACCAGGAGCTGGGCCTGTGCTGGGCCTGGAAGGGGGGAGAGGGCAGGTGAAGGCGGTGCCCGGAGGCCCAGCTGGCATCCTGAAGCTTGGGCCCAGAGGACGCAACCTACTCTTCCCGCCCGTACCGGGTCCCAACTTGCTTCCTCGGTCCAAGTTCCCTGCTCCCACCTACCGTCCTGCCCCGTGGCCAGGAGGGCCCCTGTCCTGTCTCCCTGAGCCTCGAAACGTAGGTATCGATAAGCCCACTTAACAGAAGTCGAAGCTGAGGTTCCGCATGGGCAGGGCACTTGCCTAGTTCTGAGTGTGTGCACGAGTGTGTGAAATGGGAGCTCAGGGCCCTGTCGGGTGCTGTGAGGAGGGGACCGGGGTGCACTGGCCGTCAGTGTGTGTCCCCATCCACCCGCCTCGGCTGAGCGTGCATCTCGGATGGAACTGAAGGGTTCCCGAGCTTTGTGTCTGTCTCTGCACCGGACAAGGTCAAGGGACTGTCTTGTTCTCCCAGTAGCTCCAGCTGCCGCTTGGGGCCGGCCCAGAGCAATGCTCTTGTCTCTTCCTCCCGAGATCCCTCCCGGGTCCCCATCCTCAGCCTCCGCCGCATGGAGTCTGTGCCCGGAGCAGATACTCAAAACCCAAGAAGGGGTGCTGCTTCCAGAGAGGCTGCGAGCTCCAGGCCTCGCCCCCGTCCTTCTGGGGTTACCTTCCAGCTGAGGCTAGTGGGGCTGCCTCAGAGGAAACCAGCCAGGCCCACGGTGGACACTGCACATCTGCCCTCCCCATCAGACAGTGTGCGAGGAGCCTCCCTCCTCCCTGTTCTCCATGGGCACCTCCCCAGCCCCCAGCCTTGGTCTCTTCCTGAGGCCCAGAGCTGACCGTCTCCAGAGCTGCTGTGACCACCCACCGTCCACCGTGCCCCTCTCCTGACCAAGGTGCAGGTTGCCCCTTCCCGCTCCGCCCCACCTCCCCGACCCGGTGCACGCTGCACCCCGAGGATGCTTGACGCAGCTGCGAGACTGTGTCCAGGAGCTCAGGCCCTTGTCCCAAAGCCAGGCGGCGTGGGAGAGAGGGAAGGACAGGGAGGGGAGGGGTAAAGGTCATTAGGGTCAATGTGAGGTGGTTTCTCACTGCCTCACCCCCAGGGGCCCCTCCTGGCCTCCCTGGCAGTCCTGGCTCCTCCCCTTCTTCCTTCCTCCTGGCAGCCTCGCCTGCCTCCCCTGACCAAGTTCTCGCCCTCCCTCCCACACATGCAGGTCCTTTCCGAGGGTGACCTCCAGACCTCAAGGCCTGCTCTGAGTCTCACAGATTTTGTTTTCCCTTTATTGATTTCAGAGAGGAAGGGAGAAGGAGAGAGAGATAGAAACATCAATGATGAGAGAGAATCATTGATGAGAGAGAATCATTGATCGGCTGCCTCCTGCACGCTCCCTACTGGGGAGCCTGCAACCTGGGCATGTGCCCTTGGCCGGAATCGAACCCAGGACCCTTCAGTCCGCAGGCTGACGCTTTATTCACTGAGCCAAGCCGGCTGGGGCGAGTCTCACAGACTTTACAGCCTCTGACTGTCTGAATGTCATGGATGCTTCTCTTCGGAGCAGGATGCGCTGAAAGCACAGGAGAGAACGGTGGGGGTGGGGGTGGGAGTGGGGGTTAGTCCCGAGGGGCTCCCCGAGGCTGAGGAGTCAGTGGGAAGGAAGAAGGAGTCCCGAGGAGTGAAGATCTTGGGGAGGGAAGGTCAGCTTTCGAGGCTGTGGAGCAGCTCCGGCTGGTTTCCAGGCTGAGGTGTGGAGCCGGGTGCGGTGGGGAGGCCGGGTGCGGTGGGGAGGCCGGTGGGAGCGGACTGGTGGGCGGATCTCCGGGCCGGGGTCAGGCTAAGCTCTTTTTGGAACGCGAAACTGGAGCCAGTCTAGGCTTTCAGGCAGGAGGCCATGTAGGAAGCTCCCGCTGGCCGAGGGGTGAAGTGGTTGGAGGAGACAGGCTGGTGGCAGGGGGCCAATTAGACCCCATTGCAGCCTTCCTGGTGAGTGGTAACATGCGAGGGGGAGGGGAGAAAATGGGGGGTGGGGAGACAGCTACGGTGCAGTGTGGCACTGACTGGCTTCCATGCCCTCCCCAAGGCCCGCCCACCCACCCTGCTGAGGGCTGGGGTGGCCAGAGTCGGGAGGGGAGGCACCCCTGATGGGACCCAGAGAGACCCGGCCAGTTGAATAAGTACAGAAATGACATCATTTCGTGTACTTAATGCAAGGTAAACAGGGCAGGAAAGCCCAAGTTCTCATTATCTAACTTGGTAGCTGGCTGCTGGCTCCTTAACAACTGGTTTCCTGGGATCCTGCAGTCCTCACGCAGAAGGAGCCGGGCCAGGGGCGCTCCCTCCCCGTGCACTGGCCCCTTGCCCAGCCCTCTTCCTTTGAGTCATTCCCTGTATGTTCATGGGGCTTGCCCTGCTGAGGGCCAGCTGCCAGGCGAGCCACTGGGCACGGTGGAGAGCAAGCGCCGGTGTGGTGAGGGGGTTCATTCTAGCCACCAGGTGTGCCTGAGACCCCAGGAGCACAGGGAGGAAGCAGGCGACCAGTGGGAGGCTGCCCTAAGCGTTCGAACATGAGCTGGCCGAACCCTAGAGGACACCCTGGAGATCATCCGGTCCAACCCTTGATTCTGCATATGGGGAGACGGAGGCCCAGAGAGCCATGTGCGAGGGAGAAGCAGGGGAAGGACTAAAACCTACGTGTTCTGATGTCAGTGGTTCTTTCTGACACGTACACTGAGAAACGGGGCTGGCTCAAGAATAGAAAGGAAGGAGAAATTAAAGTATAGGGTCTCCCTCCCCCTTCCATGGGCCACCCAGGCACGTACCCGTGTGGGCTCTTCGGCGGCTCGAAGACCGAGAACTGTCTTCCTGTTGGGTGGGTCCCAAGAGCATCCCCAGAACCCGCCCGGCAACCCAAATTCCAGGCGGGAGGAAAAGCTTCCTTCTGGAAGAAACAGCCCAAGGACGGCCAAGAGCAGCCAGGTGGCCTCAGGGGAACCACCCTTAGCTCCTCTCTGAGGTCGTGCGGGGAGCCACTGGCCCCTCTCCACACTCCCTCTCTCTACAGACAGCCCCAGTGAGGAGACGGGACGGCCTTCCAAATACCAGACACAGCGAGTCTCTGCAGGATACTCACATCAGGGGCTCTGGGCTTTCCCTTGCAAAGCTACCCCCACCCAGAACAATTTCTGGTAGGTTTCATTCTCTGCTTTAAACAACAGCGACAACAAACACCACCACCACCACTATTTTTCGAGCGTCAGTGGAGTAGGACAGCGCTGGAGAGAGCTGGAGAACCAGCTCTGCGACTTGGGACAGATCCTTAGTTCCTCTGGGGCCTCGATTTCCCCATCTGTACCGCCCCCCCCACCCCCGCCCCCGCCAGAGCCTCACTAACCTGTGAGTTTGACCATGTAATATTATTGCCCAAAGCCTACTGGCTCCAAGCCCCATTTCCATCCCCGCAGTGCGAATCCCTCTAATCTTTTTGAGACACCTCCTCATCATTGATGTTTCTCTCTCTCCCCCTCTCCCTTCCTCTCTGAAATCAATAAAAACACATTTTTTAAAAATTTATACACACACACACACAAAGGGAATATTTCTTGGTCATAAAAAAGAAGAAAATCCTGCCATTTGCAATGACATGGATAGGCCTTGAGAGCATTATGCTAAGTGAGACAAGTCAGACAGAGCAAGACAAATACTGTATGAACTCACTTATATGTGGAATATAAAAACCAAACAAACCAAACTCATAAAAAATCATATCTGTGGTACCTTGAGGTGGGGGTGGGGTGGAGGGAGGGTGAAAGTGTGGGGAATTGAAGGAAGGTGGTCAAAAGGTACAAACTTCCAGTTTTAAGGTGAGTAAGTACTGGGGCCATAATGCATATGATGGCTGTAGCTAGCACTGCTGTAGGACACATTTGCAAGGTAAGCAACAGTGGGTCCTAAGCACTGTCATCACAAGGAAAGAAACGAGTCTTTCTAGGAGATGAGAAATGTTAACTAAACTTACTGTGGTAATTATTTCACAGGACATGCAGGTAAAGTCATTACGCTGTGCGTGTACGCCTTAAACTTCTACAGCGCTCTATGTCAATTATGCCTCAATAAACTGGAAAAAACCGAGTCAGGTATAAATGGTCAGCCTGTTGGGATAAATGGGGGGAAAAGAAGCAAATGAAAATGTTCTCTAATCCCACTGTATAGAGATAATGATTCAATAACCCAATGTCAAAGTTTTGGTGTCTATGTAATATATAGGGTGTCGCCCCCAAACATGTATAACATACTTTGAAAAGCTATAAAGGCAGTGTTTATTAAAATACATTTCATTTTCAAAATTGAGCTATCAGCTGTTACAGTGTGTACACATTTTTTGGGACACCTGGATAGATGGATAGATAGATAGATAGATAGATAGATAGATAGATAGATAGATAGATCTATCTATCTATCTATCTATCTATCTATCTATCTATCTATCTAGCTATATCTTATCACTACTGGAATATTGTTTGTTTGTTCAACACACCACAATCATATATACGTGCTACTCCAACACAGGTTTTTCTTCTCAGCAAATGTGTGATGAAGTGTTTTCTGTGTCAACAGACACACCTCCACGTCACTGTCTTCATGGTTATATGGTACTTGCCTGTATGAACGTGCTATATTATATTGCCTATTGTTGAACAATTATGTTATTTCTAGTTTTTCAAATGTAAATAGTGTCGCCTTGTAAATACTTCCTGGCTCATTTACTCAGCTATTCTGAGAGGATGACTTCCTAGGGGTGAAACTGCTGGGTCAGAGGGGGTGTGCGTTTTTAAGGCCTTGGTGCATGTTGGTGGCCTGCTCTTAATTCCAGACCCATTTCTTTCATGCCCTGGATTGGCCACCCACTTTAGCCTTCGCTCAAGGACAAATTAAATTTAGGTGGTGAATCTGCTATTTGTAATTCTCTAGGCTACTTCTTTACATTAATATGTATAATTAGAGGAGGGGAAAGGACTCTAGTTTCCATTTTTAAAATGCTAATAACATTCCCACCCTGATGTTCCAGTGGGCCTGGCTCTTCCTGACAGTATTGGGAATTGGGTTAATTGCTGTCTTTCCCTTTGAGAGTGAGAAAAGAAGTTCCGAGATTAAGCCAAAGACAGTGCCATTTCCCTAAACCTCAGTTTACTCATCTGTAAAATGGAGCAATTAACAGCACTTTGCAGAATTTTCACTTGGGTGAAAGGAACCCATCTCAATGTTTCGTCCCACCCCTCCTGGGCCAGATGGTGTGCAAGATGTCTCCGGCCCAGGTGTTGGCTTTGAGGGCTTGTTTCCCCTGGACCCTGCTCCCAGAGATCTCTACCCACAAGTTCAGCTGCTCAAGGCGAACTGTCTCCTCAAAACCACCCCCAGATTTGCTCCACCTTAAAAGGCTCTTGAGCTCTCAGAAGAACAACCAAAGAGAACAGAACATTAGAGAAAATTGCTTGTCTATTTTAGACAAATAATTTTCATTTCATCTGTAACTCTGTGCTCTACTTTATCTATCTCCTTGCTGGCCCTTTTTCTACATGAGCCAGGCACGAGGATGATATTATTCTTATAAATTCTCAAGATGGATTACGTAATAAGGTAGTCTGGAAACTTAAAAAAGAAAGGCAACTGCTTGGTAAATGGACAGAAGTCTTTGCAACCGTTTAAAGAGACAAAGCCCAGATCATTCCTTGCCTCCCGACACTCAGGAGCCGACTGGCTTCATTCTTGGGTTTTCCAAAGAAAGTCCGGCTCAGCCTGTTCAGAGCGAGATGGCCCAGCTTCCCAGGTAATCAGAACCACCAGGGATGCTTATGAAAATGCAGGTTCCTGGGCCCCGGGGCAGACCTTTTGCATCATATTTTCCAGGGAGAGGCCGATCTCTTTACCAATGTGCTTTATACACTTAGCAAGTAATTCTGCACTATTATAGACAGAGAAAACTTCCAACTTTGGCTGCAAGGTAGAGTCTCCTGGGGCCTTTAAAAGTCCGAGGTCAAGTCAAATCAGAATCCTGATCATCTTGAACCATGTGCAGGGACCAGTGGGCAGGCCCAGGGCTGGCCCTGGCATCTCTAGTTCCCTGTTTCCACTCATGCAAAATGTGGGACATGGGCCAACCCAGTGGGAAAACGCTTTCTGTATGTGTGTCAGTGTGATCGATTGGAAGTGGCTGCCTGAGTCACAATTTTGAGAATTCTGAGGTTGAGACTGGAAAGAGTGCCCTGATTGATTAATGATGTCTGTCGTGGGTGCAGATGAGAGGGTGTTGACTCATGCATCAAGGGCTTGCTATCCCTGGGACTAGGTCGACTTTTTAAGGTCCCCTCTAAACCTCAGTGACAGCATAATAATATCACCAGATTGAATAATTGAGATAATCTATACAAATAACACCATGGAAGCTGTAAAGTGCAGTATAGATGTTAGTTATTAGAGTAATCGTTATTATTTTCGTTCTAGGATGCTATTTCTTCAACACTTTTTAAGGCAGAGTCATGAGCAGCAAGTGGCCTCCTGGGTCAGGGCAGGGTGTGGTGTCTGTGTCAGAGCATACTACTGCAGTGGGAATCACATGGGATTATAGGGATAGATAATTAAATCATTAGGGGTTTCAAAGCTAGAACTGTGGGGTTTTCCCCCCACCTGAGAACTACCACGGTAGCGGGAAGGCAATAAATGGGGTTCTGGATTCTGGAGAACATCTCTGCCCTAACCAGAGCTACTGGACATACAGCCTTTCTATTCTCAGTCAGAATTACACTTATGACACCATCCATCCCACCCATGCATCCACCCACCCACCCATTCCTCTACTCATCCATATATTTATCTGTGTTTATTGAGCATTCACCGTCTACCAGGTGTATTCTAGGTTCTGGAATACAGTCTGGGCTGCTAGGGTGCACAACTCCAGGGAGAAGAGTTCACATAGATATTGCATAGATATTTGCAAAGATCCGCTGGACACAGAAGTGCACAAGACAGAAAAAGTCTTTGGCATGAATCTTTCATTCTAGAAGGGGGACCGGCAAGAAACAAGCAAACAACACGAATGAACAAGATCATTTTACAGAGCGATAAGTTCTAAGAAGAAAGCAAAACAGGGTGGAGTGATAGGGGGCAGGAAAGGTGATATTTGCATAAAGGCCTGCATGACAAGAAGCAGCTTGCCATGTGAAGTTCTGAGGCTAGAGCATATCAGATAGAAGGAACAGCAGGTGCAAAGGTCCTGAGGTGGGAAAACTTCGAGGAACCAAAAGAATGCCAGTGCGGCCAGAGCTTGGTGTGAGAGGGAAAGCGGTGAGAGACCGATGAACTTCTGGCTTAAGGAGCTGGGTGAACGGCCGATGCCATTTCCTGAGAAGGAGAAGACTGAGGGAGGAACAGATGGACAGCGAGGTGAATCAGGAGATCTCTGTTGGCCATGTTACCCTGGAGGCGCATATCAGACATTCAGGTGGAGATATTGGGCCGGCAGTTGGATTTGGTTGTTAGGAGCTCAGAGGTCGTGATGAAGGTATGAATTTGGGAGTTGTGGTGGACGTGAGGATTGCTTGCCCGATGTCCCTCTTCATGATGACTAGCCTAATTTACGTTCCCGTGTCCATATCCCCCACGTGCTTTGGGGGATAACCCTGCCCCTGCACCAGGAGTGGGACATAGAGCTCAAACCTTAGCCCAAAATACGTCCCATCCTCTGGCCAGGTCATTGGTTCTGGAGGGAGCATCTGGCCTTATTTAAGGCACTGAAACGAAAGAAGACCAGCTTTAGAGTTTGCTGCCTCTTTCAGGAGCACGCTGGGAGAAACCCTCTCTCTCCCTGTACATGAAGAATCTGGAAGTCCTCGCAGCCACCCTGCAGCCCCGAGGGGCAGCCAGGATGACAATAAGATTGACTCCATGGAAGGCAGAACAGAAAGACAATGGGGAAAGGGGGGAGGGGCAAAAGTTCTGACATTAAGTCCCTGATGCCCACCCTGCCTCAGAGTTTCGTAAACACAAGAAATCCACCCAATCATCTACACCAGACCGGGCGGAGATCTGTTACTTGCAGCTAAACGCGACCCAAATGACAAGAGCCGTGGAGTAGATGCCATCCCCTAGGAAGAGAGTGCAGCCGAACCAGGAGGTGGGAGGCTGCTGAAAGTTTGCCAAAGAAAGGGCGCTGTGGTCCCTGGATGCAGCCGTCCTGGGCGCGTGCCTGTGGCTCTCTCCTCCGGAGAGGACGAGGGTGCGCTGGGAAAGCACCGCGCCAGAGAAGCCAGATGCGAACAGTGTCTGCCATTTGCCAGATGTGGGAGTTTGGGCAACTCATTTAACGTCTCTGAGCCTCAGTTCCCTCCCCGGTGGAAAATAGGTAACAACATCCACATCGAGGGGTTGTCTGAAGATTACCCATGTGAAGAATGTGCTGGGCTCTGGCATGTGATGCTTTGTGCCCCTCCCATCTGCCTCCTCCAAGCATGATGAGGGACTCTGAGTCATCTATAATAATAAAAGAGTAATATGCTCATTAGACTGGACGTCCTTCCGGACGACCTTCCAGACAAAGCCAGGGCTGCGAGGGAAGCCCGGGTCCCAGGTGCCAGAGGGAAGCCGGTGCCGGCAGCCTGGGGAAGGAAGGCCTACTCTTGCATGAATTCCGTGCATCGGGCCTCTAGTGTTATTATGAAATTAAACATTTTAAGTGCTCCCGCAAATGACAGTCTCCAGAGAGGCGGTGGGTAACCAGGCACACGTGTCCCTCTTTCCATGCATCTGTCACATGTGGGCATGGAAATAGATGCTCTTGTTAGGAGAGGAAGAAGCATCAGCTTCAGGCCGGCGGCTCTAAGTGAGGACTCAGGGGGGCCGGGAGGAAAGGCTGCCGCTGACAGGAAGCACCGGATGGGACCAGACACCAGCCTGAGAGGTCGCGGGGGAGCAGCCCCCAAGGTGCGAAGCACAGAGCTTTTCCTGAACTGCAGGCAACTGCCGGAGCCCGAGGCAGGCCCAGGACCAGGGACGCTGGTGACGGGGGGGCCTAGGCCTCCCTACCCGTCTCCCAAAAGAGGAAGCAGGGAGTCCGCCCAGGTCGCTCCCAGGCATCGCAGCATCCCCCAGGATAACACTTCCTGGCTGGGTCCACGCTCCAGCTCTGCTACTTAATAGCTCCACTACCTGGGCACGTTATTTAACGCTCCTGTAATTCTGCTCTTTCAACTATAAACCATAACACTGGGAGAGGAATGCTTGCTCCGGGTGCACTCGTATGCTGCTGGCAGGAATACAAAGCGGTGTAACTCCTCCGGGGGGAATTTGGTAGTGTCTAGTAAAATTATGCGTGCAGTTGCCCTTTGACCCAGCAATCCCACTTCTAGGACTCCGTTCCAAATGTGCAGTGGCACAGATACAAAGTATATATGCAGTAAATGCCTGGAAAAAAAACCCCAATATTCGTCATCTAGGGACTGGTTGGATAAACTATGGTTCCTCCATACAATGAGGTTCTATGCAGCTTCTAAAAGGAATGAGGACTATTTCGATAGACTGCTTTGGGATGAGCCCCCAAATCCAATGCTAAGAAAGCACGGCAGAAAAAGTGTGTTCAGTGTATAGTCATTTATCCAAGAAAGGAGGGACAGGCATACTCCCAAGTGATACGCAGGAAGGAATTGTAGGAGATTCTACGTCTTTACATTTCTCTCCTGTGGTGTGAGCTGTTTCTATTCCTTGACCTTCCAAGCCACTCATCTGATTTTCCACAGCGACCAATCTAGCTTTCAATAGTCAATCTGTTTTTAATATTTAATGTTTTTAGTTTCAGAAATTTAATGTTCTAATTGTATCTTCTCAAGAGTTCTTGACACTTTTCTATTGGCGTTCTCATATAATTCTTCTACCAGTTCAAAAGAAAGGAAAATAAGTAGTAAAAAGGAAAATTCATAGCAGGCATGAAATTAGATAGAAATAAAATCAGTAATATCAGTTATAGTACCAAGAGGCAAAGACAAACAGAGTAAATTTATAAAATATACACACAAGAGTACGCTAAAGTAAAAAGGTCCAAAAAATGGTGGTAAATAAAGGAATGAGAGAAAAATAAAGTAGGAGTGGCTATGTAATAACAGGTAAAGTGGAATTTAAGATCAAGAACATTAAATTGGTCAGAAACATTAAGTAATGGTAAGAAAAATATTATTTACAAAGAGCAGTGAAACAACTACCAAAATCAACTCTGAACAAGTAAGAGCAGGATGAGATGACTTGGTAGCAATCCTCCCAAAATTAATTTATAAGTTTACATTACAAAGATACCTCCGGCAGTTTTTGAAGGGGGAGTAGAAAGTGATTTCAAAGTAAATATAAAGAATAAGTGTTTCAGAATAGCCACCCAACTTATGAAGATGAAGAGTACTAAGAGAGGCTTGCCTTCACACACATTAAAAACAACTGCTATGTTATAAGGGCCTTTTTCTTTCTGGTTCAATTTTTAAAAAGGAAGGAAGGAAGGAAGGAAGGAAGGAAGGAAGGAAGGAAGGAAGGAAGGAAGGAAGGGAGGAGGAGGGAGGAGGGGGGGGGGAGGGAGGGAGGAGGGAGGGAGGGAGGGAGGGAGGAGAAAGAAAGGAAGAAAGAAAAGACATACACTTAACCTATGACCCAACAATCTCATACCTAGTATCTGTCCTATGGAAATAAAAACACCAATATGTCAAAGCGTATGTACAAAGTTATTTGTTATAGCAATGCTTATAATGACAAAGACTAAAAATACTTTATATAATCGGGGAGTGACTGAATAAAGTATGGAGGATCCATGGTATGATATAATATGTAGCTATGTAAAAGCCAAATTAGATCTATATCTTTTGACCTTCAAAAACAGTGATGGCATTTGATTTTTAGATTCACTTGTTGATAGACAATAGGGTGGCAAGGGCCTGGGGTGGGGTGGGAACCGGGTGGAAGGGAGCTGGGGGGGGGGAGGGGGAGAGGGATATTGGTAATAATCTCAAAAATAAAGATTTAAAAAAATGAACAAAGTAAAAAAAAAGAAACGAAAAAAAAGCAGTGATGGCATTTATGTGAGTAGAGCAGATTTCAGCTAAAACTGTACCAAATATAATCTCAGTTTTATAAAATAAAACAAGGATAAGTCCCTATATACATGCGCATGTGTTTGTATGAGCATGGGGAGAGACAAAGGAGCCACAGCGAGTCATTAATATCAGTTACATGGGGGAAAGACGAAGAAGGAGCCACAGCAAACCATTAATATCAGTTATGTGGGGTGGGATGTAAATAGAGAGAGGAAATTAAAATATATACCAACAATTAGCATATCCAACAGAGCAGGATACACAGAGCACAAGTGTTCTAAGGTCCTTGCATTGCTCAGGAAGTTAATACAAATGCCAATTTACATTGAATTTTGATAAACCCAGGATGCATATTGTTTATCTTTAGCTTAGCCTTTAAAGTAATTGTAAAAGAGTTTATAATTTCTGAGCTAATGGGGGGGGGGATGGGTAATAATAAAAGTCTCGATCAATCTGAAAGAAGTTAATGAAGGAAAGGGGAAAAACATGGGATAGTAGGAACAAATGGGAAAGAGTAAAACGGTAGCTTAAAAGCAAATGTATCAGTAATGACAAAAATATAAATATGGTAAATGCTCCAGTTATTGTCAGATTCGATTTACAAAATAAACAACCATCTGTTGTTTAGAAGCAGCCCATCTGACACACAAAGAGACAGAAAGGTTGAAAGTAAAGATATGGAGGAAGTTCTACAAAATACCAACGAAAAGATAGCTGGTGCTGCTATATTCGTATCTTTCAAAGTAGACTCCAGGGCAAAAGAATTACTAGAGGTAAATAGGAACATTTCATAACTATGAAAGTTTCAATTCACCAAGAAGATAACAACTCCAAGTGTATAGTCACCTAATGATACCACCTTAAGTAGATGAAAGTAAAAATTAAAGATATAAGGAGAAATAAAAAATTCCGCAATCGGAGTGAAAGGTTTTACAACACAGCTCCCAGTTACTGATTTCTTTTAGTCCAGATAAAGATTTGAATACTGTTATCAGTAAAATTGACCTAATGGAAATATACAAACCACTGCACCTAATGACTTCATAAAGTACATTATTTTTACTTTTTTAAATATATTTTTATTGATTTCAGAAAGAAAGGGAGAGGGAGAGAGAGAGATGGAAACATCAATGATGAGAGGGAATCATGGTTTGGCTGCCTCCTCCATGCCCCCTACTGAGGGTCAAGCGCATCCAGGCATGTACCCTGACCAGGAATTGAACCCTGAACTTTTGGTTCATAGGTAGACGCTTAACCACTGAACCACACTAGCCAGGCAAATATACTCTTTTTAAGTATACACTATTCATTTACAAAATTATCCATACGCTGGGCCATAAAGCAAATATTAAGAACTTTGAAAAAAACTGATATTATAAAGGGAATAATTGTTCTGTGACCATAATACAATTAAACTGAAATCAATATAAAAAGGTAACAGAAAATCCTAATACATTTGGAAATTAAGACATATACTGCCCAACCAACCCATGAATTAAAAACAAATCATAATGAATTTTTAAAATATCTTGAACTGAATAATACAAAAATTCTACATACCAGAAGTTGTGGGATGCACCTACAAACATGCTCAGAGGGAAACTGAGAATTAATGCATATACTAGAAAAGAAGAAAGGCTGAAAAACCAAAAGTTAATCTTTCATCTCAAGATGTCAACCAAAAAACAAAATATTAAACTCAAAGAAAATAGAAGGAAGAAAATGAAGGGCATAAAAGAAATAAAATGTACAGTTTTTCAATCCACTCATCTGCTGATGGGCACTGAGGGCATGAGTGGGGGTGGGGGGGGATGGAGGGATAAGGACACATATGTAATCAATAAAGAAAAAAAGAAATAAAATTTATAAAACAGACAGACTAAAAAGTATAAACAAAGTGAAAAGTTGTGGAAAGTATGAATGAACTGGTAAACTCCTAGGCCAAGCATGTCAAACTCAAAGGCTAACATGGGCCAACTAAATGAGGCATGCAGCCCATGGGCCACAAGTTTGACATGTTTGCCCTAGGCTGATGAGAGAGTGAGAAAGAGAGACAGACAAGACATAGATAATGAAAGTCAGCAGTGAACATGGGAATCTCCCCATCGATGCCACATATATTGAAAGGAGAAAATACTGTGAACAACTTTATGCCAATAAATTTGAAAAATTACATGAAATAGGCAAAATCCTTGTAAAACAGAAGTTGCAAAAAAACAACACAAAGAGAAACAGAAAACCTGACAGTTATATTCATGTAACTATAAGACACATTCGATTCATAATTTAAATTTTTCTGAGAAAGAAAACTGCAGTCCTAGATAGCTTTACTGGCAAATTCTGCCAAACATCTAAGGGAGAGATAAATCCAATCTTGCATATTCTTCTAGAGCCAGTGGTTCTCAACCTTCTGGCCCTTTAAATACAGTTCCCCATGTTGTGACCCAACCATAAAATTATTTTCGTTGCTACTTCATAACTGTCATGTTGCTACTGTTATGGATCGTCATGTAAATATCTGATATGCAGGATGGTCTTAGGCGACCCTGTGAAAGGGTCATTCGACCCCAAAAGGGGTCGCGACCCACAGGTTGAGAACCGCTGTTCTAGAGACTAAGAGGTATTATTCCCCCACTTATTTTGTGAAATAGATTTTGACAGCTAAACCTAGCTGGAACATTTGGAGAAAGAAAAATGATAGGCCAATCTCATTCATGAGCACAGATGTAAAAATTCTAAACAAAGTATTTCCAAGCCTACTCCTGAATGACCAGGTAGGGTTTATTCCAGGAATGCAAAGTTGGATTAACATTTGAAAATCAATTCATGCGATTTATCACACTGAAAAAAATAAAGGCTAAAAAAATATATTATCTCAGTAGATACAGAAAAATATTTTGATAAAATTTATCATCTATTTATGACTCTATTAGCAAATTAGCATGGATAGAACTTCATTAACTTGAGAAGGGCATCGTGAAAAAACCCTGTAGTAATCTTGATACGTAATGGTGACATGTTGAAAGATTTCTCTTTGAAACGAGTAACAAAATAAGGATGTTTGTAAGACAAAAAATGATTGAAAAGAAAGAAAATTGTCATAATTTGCATGTAATGTGATATATAATGTGTAGAAAATCCAAAAGAGTTACAGATAAATTTTAAGAATTAAGAAATAAGTTTAGTATGGCATTAGAATCAAGGTTCATGTACAAGAATTAGCTGCATTACCAAATATCAGGAAAAAGACAAAATTAATAAAAAAAAAAAACATCGTTTGCAATAACATAAAAGTATAAAATGCCTAAGAATAAGTCTAATAAAATAAGCCTTTTTTTCTATATAATATCAAGAATTATTATAAAAATACAGCATTTAAGACAGTGAGTTATGAGGACAGACAAGTTAATCAATAAGTAGAGTAAAAAGCTCAGAAACAAACCCAGAGGAATGCATGTATGTCATTTACAACGAAGGTAGCACTGCAGAGCAGGGAAATTGCAGTCTTTTCAATAAATGGTGTTGGACAACATAACTATAAATTCTTTCAGAGCAAGAATACATATATAATTTCATTTATGTGAAAAAAGCATGAGATAAATGCGAAAGGCAAAGAAAGGAAAGCAGGTAGGAAGGAAGCAAGAAAAAAAGGAATCTGCTGGGCCAGTGTGGCTCAGTGGTTGAGCATCAACCCATGAACCAGGGGATCACAGTTTGATGCCCAGTTGGGGCACATGCCCGGTTTGCGGGCTGGGGCCCCAGTAGGGGATGTGCAGGAGGTAGCCAATCAATGATTCTCATCATTGATGTTTCTATCCCTCTCTCCCTCTCCCTGAAATCAATTAATAAAAAGAAGAGAAGGAATCCTTTCTAGATAATAAAGTTCTTCAAAACATCACAGAGAAAAAACTTTTTGAAAATAGGCCACAGGATGTACCAGTCTTAAAGGAAACAATTGCTAAATTTGACTACATTAAAATAAAGAATTTCTGATCATCAAAAGACATTAAGAGAATAAAAGGGCAGGCCACAAAATGAGAGAAGATATTATCAACACATAACCACAAAGGCCCACATTAATAACACCTTTTAAAATTATTTCAAATCGATAAGAAAAAAACAAACAACCTAAAAGAAAACTGGGCAAAGAGTTTGGAAAAGCACATTATAAAAGAGATATCCAAAAGAAATGAAAAGATGCTCAACCTGATTATTAATTAGGGAAATGCAAAATAAATCATAATGTGATATCATTACACATTCAACAGAATGGCTAAAATGCAACCGCGACAATAGCAAGTGTTGACAAGGATATAGAGCAATGATTGGAGTGCAAGTTGATATGAACATTTTAGGAAAACTGTTTGGCATCACCTATTAAAGTGGAGCACCCACCTGCCCTCTGAGCCACGTTCATTCTTAAGTTGATAGTCAACAGGAATGTGTGCACATGTACACTACACGACACATGGTACAACGTTCAGAGCAACATTGTTCACATAAGCCAAAAATTAAAAACAATCCTTATAGTCATTGAAAATGGAATGAATAAATACATTTTGGTATGTCAGGCAATGAACTACAACCACATGCAGCAAGATGGATGAATCTCACAAATGGAAGTTGGGCAAAATAAGTCAGCACAAAGGAGTACATACTTACAATTCCATTTATATAAGGCTCAAAAAATAGGCAAACCTAAACTAGTTTAAGAGTACATGTGTAAAGCCATAAAGAAAAGTGAGGGAGAGATTAACATCAAGATTATGGTTAATTGAGAGAGAGAGACCGTGGTAGGGAAGGGGTCTGAGGGAGGCTTCTGGCTGCTAGAAATGGTCTATTTGTTTTCCTGACCTGGGGGAGGGAGTGTGGTACACTGACATTGCTTTATGATAATCCACTGAGATATATATGTGGTGGTTTTTTTTTTTTTCACTTTATGAATCTACTATGTTATATTTCAAAAATTTTAAGTGTCTGTTACTGATAATATGGCTGCCAATATTTAAAAAGAAAATATGCATAAAGATAAGAATTAGAAAACATGGAAAAAATCTTTGGATTGATAAGGTTACATATTATGAGCAATTTTTATCTTGGATATCTCTTGTTATTTTAGCATTGTTTTTATTCCATCAAGTAACTTCTAAATAAATATTTGGGAACACATAGTGTTAGAAAAGATAAATTAATCCAGAATGAGCTGAAGCCTATGAAATGTGCTAAAGGAAACACAAAGGAATTTTTTAAAGGTCTATTCAGAGAGAGAAAAGAAAAGTCAAGGCTAGGCCAGGGCTTGGGGATTTTGATGTAATGTAAACAGACGATGGAGGGAAAGCAGAACCACTCAGTTTTTTTACTCTGCTTCTGTCTTTATCCAGGAGAATAATCTCCACACTGGAAAAGACAGGACAGACATCACAAAGGTGGAATCAAAGCTCAGGATGAATGAAGAAGCTGTGAAAACCTGCAGCAGTGATCACAGACTGGACAACGCAGTTTGTGAGAAATCTGAGAACTGGAGAGGAGAGAAGACAAGGAAGTAGCATCATAGTGTCATTGGTGCCTCTCTCTCTCTCTCTCTCTCTCTCTCTGAAATAAAAAAAAATAAAAAACATATTCTAAAAAATAATAAAAAAAAACCCAACAAACCCAGAAGATCGGGGCCTCCTTCCCCTTTAAAAAGCGGCCGTAGCCAAAAGCAGGACCACTCTAACTGATGTGACTTCAACCTACCGTGCTGTCCTCACAGCTCCCAGGTCCCTGACCTCAAAGGCCATCCACAGGCCTCTCTTCCTAGAAATCAGACTCATACCCCACCGAATCCCCAGTGGAAAGTGGGCACTCTGTCCCCTGAAATCCCACAATGCCTTGCTCTGCTGTCTGTAGACTTCCTACACGTCATATATTTATCTGGACCTTCTCTTATCCAGGCCACCCTCCTGTAACCGTGAGCTCCTGGGGCAGCGGGGGGGGGAGTCCTGCTCCTTGTTGGAGCCCCACAATGCCAGTACTGAGCTGTCCCCATCGCGAATGACCAAACGAGCCAGGTTTCACCTCCCTTCCCCGGACTTGACTGCCACCTTCCAACAAGAGTCAAATCTCACCTCTGCTTACTCCACTGACTGACGCATCCCCAGCAGCTGGCACAGCGCTCGGCGCATAGTAGGTGCGAAAACGTCCAAATGTCTGTTGGATTCATGTGTAGAGAACTGGACATGTGCTTGCACTAGACTCAGATTTCTGCAGAAAATGTCGCTTCTTTCCCTACAACTGGTCTGCGTTTCTTATGAGCCCTCGAGGGAGCCAGGCCAGCTCCAACTTACCAAAGAAAGATATTCCATTCTACAAATAGAAATGCTCGGTAAATGGCCACCATCTTGAGGTCCTCGGGGTCCCCCCAAACAGGGGATTCTTAATAAAAAAAAAAACCACCCTGGGACTGCCAGGGGTAATAGTCAGGCTCTTTGCTTCCTCTGCGTTATGTCTGCCCTCTGCCCAGAGCAGTGAGCCCTGGCGTCCACCTGGCCTTGGAG